>NC_061112.1:981527-1263491 GCF_002878395.1 Capsicum annuum
TAGGCAACCAAAAGGGTTGCCACACCAACATAAGATTACACGGTTGTAGGGACCGTTCTGCATAAAGTATCACCGGTGTCCAAAAGGGCCACCTTACTTTGAAAACATATTCAACCGACAAATGTCAAATTATACAACAACCAAGAGCGTTGTTGTGTTTGTTTTTTCTAGCTATTTCATCCCAAACATGTACATGAAGAGATGACTCTATTTTTCAGGACACAACTCACGTGGAGATATGGTAAAAGACTACATACCTCTTTCGTGAATTATGTTTAGCACTAACACGTTTTGCTTGAAGCATTGTCGATAGCATCCGAGAGGATGAAAATCTCAAGTCAAAATCACAGGTGCAGATGACTTCAGATATGACGCAGCATAACGTGGAACTCTTTTTTAGCAGCAAAACGGGACATAGTCTGGAGAGGGACATCAAACTCTCTGGACACGAGCTAAAGGATGATCACCACCACTATCTAACCACACCCCTATTAGAAGGCATATGGTTATTCTGAGATATTCTTGTTTCAACTCCACCTTCGAGATACTTCTAAACTTACATCGAGGGTAGTCTTCCCTTTCTTTCAAATTTGAGTGATAGTTGGTGAATTTTCTTAAAAAATAGTGCTTAAAATCAAGATTTATGAACTACAAGTAGCCGAAATTCTCATAAACCTAAGATATGTAGAAAACCTGATACCGAGGTTCGGCCATAACTCTATGAAACTCGTGCGAAAGCCAACCTCTTCCAGATTCAAATTTGTAGGCGGGCAAAAATTAAGAAGGTCAACCTCCCTTTGCCTAGGGTTACTTGCATCCACCCTACCCAAGGGAGCGGGCAGTTGTTAACACCTAATTTTTGTCCTCCATAACTAAGTTTAGTTCAGAGTTGCTTTGATTTTCAAATAAAATTACAACATTTATTTTATTTGAATAAAGGATTTTCAAAGCATTTATTTAGGTAAATTGGTTAGTTTAAGTAGCAGTTATATATTATCATGTTCAATTATGCGAGATTATATAATGTTGTTACTTAAGTATTTATTTTACGAAATATCGGATTTTAATCAAGGTTCATCTTGAAATAAATGGTTGAAGTCTTGATTTAAAAAAAATAATTTGTTCTCAAAATAATTTATTTGGATAAATATGTGTTTGATTTTATCAAATCAAGAACTCCGGGATTAAACAAGGTGTTAATTCGTATCGAATTTCGATTTGATTTAGTCAATTTATTAAATTTGACTCTAATTGAAATCAAATTGGCCCCAATTGAAATGCAATTGACCAATTGGTATTTAATTTGGCTAGAATTTAAATTTAATTTCCTAAATTAAAACCCAAATATCCTAATGCTAGCCCAATTCCTAAAATTACCTCCTAATTTAGGCCCAAATATACTTTTTAATTAATTTTCTATTTTATTCCCAACTTCAGCAGCCCACTTCATCAAAGCAACACCAACAGGCCCCAAAATCCCTCCGACCCACCCCACCTCCTTACCTTATTCAACACCAGTTGTTAGCAGCAGCTTCCAATAACCATTCAATCAGCGTACAATATAATAGCCTCGTCATCAACAAAAACTCCAAAATACTGCCAAAATCGATCTCAATCCGACCCACAATCCAAGAACCAACCCATTTGCAACCAATATCGTCAACCCATTACCCGACCTAGGACCATTCCATTTTCAATTTCTTCAAGTATTTCATGCGATTCAGTATGAAAAACGTATCAAATCTTCTAGAAACACGCTTAGGTGTCTCGTCCAACGTTTAAATCCCTAGAATTGTGGATTAAAAGGACGAATTCCACCCTTTGTGGAGAGATTTCATTGGTTCAGGGTACAATTTGGTTTTCCCTAATGGTATTTGTCCACTTATTTCATTCTCTCAAAAAATCCAAAAATAAGGAAAATTTACAGACGAAAACGAGGTTGTGGGGGGAGGTTTTAGAATTTCAAAATTTCCAAAGAGATCCTCTCTTTCAAGTCCCAAAAAGACCCTTAATTGGTCTTCTATCTAAAGACCTATGGGGTCATTGTTCAAGGGGATTCTTTTTATCTTCTTTGGGGGCTTTTCTTTTTCTCTTGGGGTTGAAAATTTTGGGTCTGGGAAAAGAGGAATTTTCTCTTTACGGCTCTCAGGTTCTAAAATTAGGGTTGTGGAAAATTGTGGGTTCAAATATCTTTTGAGAAATTTCTGAGGTTGAAAAACTGAGAGAAAGAGAAGAAGAAGGAAAAAACTTATGAGCGAAGATTCAATTTTCTTTTTCTAGTAGGAATTTTGTTTCCACAAATTGGTCTACTAATCGAAGTTTCAAAACTGACTACGACGTATCTCCGGTGATGGTGAAATCCGACGTTAACTCGAAAGTCTTATTTGGCTGCTCCATAAAAGGTGAACGTCTTTCTTTCTATTCTTCCTTCACAGTGTGTGTTTCTTTCTATCGTTACTATTCCATGAACGTAGTCCACTAATCGAGTCCAGGCTTCTGATTGTGATGTTGATTTTGCTGCATTCTCTCTCGAGTTCACTGTGTTATTATTACTTCTACCCTTAATTCCCTTACTATTTCTCGCTCTTTCTTCTTCATCTTTTTCGTATCTGCGTATGTTTGTTTCGTACAAGTGTGTGTATGAATTGCATTTTTGTGCATGCTGAGGTAAATCTGGGTGTGTAAGTATGTAGTGATAGTTGTATATTATGCTTCAATGAAAAAAAAAGGGGGTAAAGAGGGGCCCTATCACCAATTATTGTTGTTGTCAATATTATAATTTTGGGTGTAATTAGATTTGGTCATTGTTTGCCTTTTCTGATGGTGGAAAATCTTTGTAATTTGCAGACTCTTTCTTGAACCTGGTTTGCATCGTTTCTTCTTCCATTTAGGTAGTGATTTCAGGGTCTAAAACTCTTAAAATTTTGCAAGACCATGTTTTGTAGAGTGGCTGTGTTCGATTTCATTTCCCAAAAATTGTTATAGACGAAGTAACCAAGATTGATACATCATTATGAGTCATGATAGTTAAATTTGTTATTTTTGAATGATGGTTCTTTTTTTGGGAGGGTTGTCTTACCGTCATCATGGTTTTCAGTTGTTTAGGGGTTCTTCATTTTAAGACGAGAACTTTGAGAATTTTTGTTCTTTTTTTTATTAATTACTAAGTATTTGTTCGTATTAATTTAGTTGTTGCTCATTTTGAATTGGCATGTAATTTACCTAGTAGTATTACTGTTCTTCTTGGTTCATCTATTTTTAGATCACCATAGGTGCAGTTTCGAGCTTGCTATATTTGGTTATAGTTGCATATTCTATTCTGATTTTAGTAAATGCATCCTATCCTGCCCATGCTTAACTTGATGTGATGAGTATCAATGTTTCTTTGATTTGTTATTCGGGTTCAATTTCTAAATTCATGTTTAGTTTTGATTAGGAAACCATTTTAGCATCAAAAATCATGTCATGTTTATACTCGAATATTGTGGCTTGACGCGTTGTAGTTTTAGCTAGATATTCCGTTTTAGTCTCGATACTCTGTCTAGTATATTTTTGTTCTCGACTTGATTATCTATCTTCCTGTTTAGTTTCGCTCTCAACGTAAGGTAATTAGCAGCTAGGTCAATAGGTCTCAGGATGATTTGCCTCTCTTAGGTGATATTTCGTTAGTTAATCCAAGATTCAATCATATCTTGTTGTATTTATAGTATTTATTCATGTTCAAAATTTTAATGTTTTTCCCTGTTTTTTTTTTTATAAAAGTGGTGAACTGCTTCCAAATTATTCAAGGCACACTTTTATTTCAATTAGCGCAAATCAGAACTGTAGTCATATGTTTTTCCTGTTTTGATAAAGTGTTGATCTCAAATCATTCACTTATTATTTTATGTACATGTTATATGTGCTTGACTGCTTTTGAATTTTCTGGTGTGTTCATGCTTGAAGAATTATTTCATATTAGGTTGAAAATCAAGTGATCTATTACACAGCAGTTGTTTGCATTTGTCCCTTCAGTTATTGTCCAACATTTTTTTTTCAAATCATCAAAGTTATCAAAACATGTCAAACCTCTATTTAGCTAATGTTGTTTTCTTGGTCATTTTCTCATCTCCTATTTTCTACTTTGGTGATCTATATGACACTTCTGTATCTATTTATGATCCCTTTATAGCAATAGCTTTGTTTTCTTTATTGTCATTGGATCCTAATCCTTACCCTTTTCTCTACATGTACTATTTGCATTGAATCCAAAAAATGGATTCAAGTTCTCGTTGCATTTTCTTCACGGCCATTGAGACCCGTCATCTCCATCGACTAAACTCTTACAAAAAGCTCAACATTAATCTTGTAAGAAAGGGATACAAGGAGTCGAAAGGAAAACGGGTCAAAGTCCCGTTCTTGAAGCGACAAGGAGACCCGACCCTCATTGCTATTTATTTATTTATTTATTGTCGTTATTTATCTATTGTTGTCGTATTTATTTATTTATTCCTTTGTTCGTTCATTTTGGGCCTCGAAGCCAAAGTTGTAAATTTAATACAGGTGGAGTGATAATCGAGCCAAAAAAGGGCTCGAAAACATAGAATTAGGACAGGTGAAAATGGGTCAAAAACCCAACTAAATTAGGATAGGGTCAACGGTTTGGGCTTAAAAGCCTAAATCACTACTTCTGCCCTTTCCTCTTTCCCTTTTGCTTACTTTTCTTACGTGTTTCTTGCGAACCTAGTTGAATCCCTAACTAAGTCGCTAAAAAACAGATTTTGTAAAAAAAAAAAAAATTTCGTAATCACTTTTCAACAAATTAAATCTTTTTAAAGGTTAATCAAAGACGATTTTCAAACAGTCCGAATAACCGCAAGTTAGAGGATGTTTTAGGTGCCTAACACCTTTCTAAAACGTTAATAGGAACCGCTTATCCAAAATATCTGACTTAAACGATTTTCCGTTTTGAATCGTCTAAGTATTTTATAAAGGTTTCTTAATTCCTTTTCAAAATTAAATGGCGACTCTTTTCAAGAAAGTCAAAATTTTCGCAAAACACATATAGTTTAGACTAAATAGTTCAGACTAAAGTGAATAAATAAATTTTTAGTCGTAATCATTGTACAGACACAAACTTATTATTTGAGTTTAGACTAAATAGTTCAGACTAAAGTGAATAAATAAATTTTTAGTCGTAATCATTGTACAGACACAAACTTATTATTTGCTTGACCTTTGAACATCAAAATGTTAAAAGGATCATTAATGGTCTATATTCT
Source organism: Capsicum annuum (assembly GCF_002878395.1). Classification (NCBI taxonomy): domain Eukaryota; kingdom Viridiplantae; phylum Streptophyta; class Magnoliopsida; order Solanales; family Solanaceae; genus Capsicum; species Capsicum annuum. Next base: position 986,789 of record NC_061112.1, read on the forward strand.
TTCAATCTTTCTTGCCTATGGAATTTATACTCACAAAAACTCCCCAACACCTCATCTTGTTTGACGGCATGCCTTATAATAAGTAACACTTGATTATATTCAATCCTGTATATTTTTTGCGGATAAAAGTCTTAGAATGTACAATTATTTGCTTAGATTAATTCACTTTTATTATAGATTAAGCTGATATAATGAAGAAAAAGTAAAAGGGCCAGTTTCAAAAATCTCTTCATGAGTTCCGCTTTGTAACATTAATCTCCTTCATGATTTACAATGATACACTTACCTCCCTCATCTTTTTTTTTAGTAACGATGTCTTCATCCTATTTATCATTAACTTAAAAAAAAATATATCAATTGACTATTCTAACACTATTTTGCAAAATTAATTTTACTGACATTTTTTATTAGTTTTTGATTGTTTTCTTTTTTTAAATATTCAAAATGAGGTATGTCTGGGGGAGGGTGGGGACGTAGTTAAAAAATTGAATCCTCACTAATCTATTATCTATTATATATCAAAATTGTGAAGATCCTTAGAAAAGTGATTTGAATTTTTTATCTTCAGTAAAATTCTTCGTTTTATACAAAATCATCTTTTCACTTTTAGCTTCTATTATTATAATATTAAATATTGACTATATTTAAGATATCCTAAATAAATAGAAAGTAAAACTCCAAAATATATATTAACTTTTACTCTTGCACGACAAACTTTTCTAAACTTACTCATCCACTTCTATGAAAGTTAGAAGTTGTCCGTGAATTGATAAAAGATACATATGAAAGAGTTATGAGAAAATTTATTAGCAGGGATCAAGTATTTAGTTTGCTTTTACTTTAGATAAAAGGCACACGGAGCTTTATTCGGTAAAAATAAATAGTAAATAGCTTTTTCTTAATATCTCTTATTTGTTAAATAGGTTTTTGATAACGTTAATTAATTGGAAGAAAGTAATATTAAGAAGGAAAAATCTGTCAAATCATATTTCATTTATATTTGATTTAACTAAGTTTATAGAATGATTATAAAAAAGAAATCAAAAGAAGGAAGGTAAGAGTAATATCGTAAACTACAAAGAAAGTAAGTATGATTGAGCAAACCCGAAAAAAAATCTCTGAATTATATTGTCCATTTTCAAAGTCTTAAGTCTTAAAATATTGATTGAATTTTATACCTTTAATAAGGTCTAATCCGATTTAACATACTCTTAAAACTAAAGTTCTAAGTAGTCGTTGGGTTATGAAAAAAAACACTTTATTTGAAATTTTCCAAGTTGAAGTTGATGTTGTGTTGGCCATAGATTCAGCAATAAATATTTAAAATTTAAATATATTTATTTTAAAAAAATATAAAATATTATATGAACATGAAATAGAATTTAAATATGGCTGTTTTTCTAAAATAAAAAATTTAGGATTTTTTTGACTAAAAAATATCAAAGAGTGAAAATAATTTTTCAAATTTCAAATAAAACTTCAAGTTGTATTTGGAATTTTCATGGTTAAACACTAATTTTTGAAGAAAAAAATGAAATAATTTTTTTTAAAAAGTGAATATTATTCATGGCAAATGGGTAATAATTGTGGAATTGATTTGATGAGTCTATTTAAATTTGATTATGAATCTAGAACTTATAATATTGTTAAAAGAATGAGAATTATTGTATATTTTTTAAGCTAAAAATTTGTGATAAGTAAAAATAAAATATTTCGTTCACCTTTGATTAACATGATACACACTTGTAACATACTTATCATAAATTAGTCAAATAAAAATTGAGATAGTCAATGACTAGCTACTAAAATTCTCCTTTTCTTTTAATTATTAATGCTGACATAAAATAAAATCTGTAGTTTTTTTTTTTTTTTTTTTTTTAGAATCTGTAGGTTTGTTCGGTAAGTCGTTTGTATAATTTCATAATTCATGCCGTGGCGGCTTAGCAGAAGCAGTGGACCACTAACAGCTTGTTTAATGGTTGTTATTTATTCTATTTTATTACATCGTTAGTTTAAATATATTATTTATTTTAATTGTTATTTAGATTTTATCGTATCATATATTAAATTCATCGTCAAGTAATGATAAAATTTTCATTTTGCATGATGATTGATTTGGTGTGATCGTATCCTTATTTTTTTTAAAAAAAATATTTTTAGTTAGTATTTAATAATCATATTTTATCTTTTATGCTATCTTTATATCGTAGCTCTTAGTACCTTATTTTTCTCATAAATTTATCCTTCAAATTATTGATGTATGACACTATGTAACAGTGGAAAACAATACAATAATTTATTGAAACATTATATTTATTAAAATAATATAATAAAATACGGACTACTAGAAAGAGGTTTCCTAGCGCATTAAATGAAAATTTTCTGCAACGAAATATGATTTTCTCACTCATTTTTCGCCGAACTAGCTCGCTGAAAAAATAGATGGTAGAAAATATATTCTCACTAAAGAAGCTTCCTAATTTTAACACTATTATTTTTTCTTTCGCACAAATTCAATCAAACTATCTTGACAATAGCCACTCAATAATTTTGAGTGAAAATATTTAAAAGAAAAACAATTTTTTTAATAATAATGATATAACATATTACAATATTATAATATGAGACGTCATACAATTATTTTTTCTTTCCCACTAGTTCAATTAAAATATCTGTGGCAATAGCGATTCAATAATTTTGAGTGAAAACTTTTGAAAGAAAAATAATTATTTTTTTAATAATAATAATATAACATATTACAATATTGTAATATGAGACGTCGTAAAATTAAATATCAACCATAATAAAATCTGTGTAAGGTAGAGTAACAATGATGGAAGGAATGTAGAGAAAATTGAAGGATAGGTGTCTTCTAAATCTTGAATGAAGGATTGATGACATTGACCAACAGATAGGGTCAAACATTATTAGGAAACTTGATCAAGTTAATTGTGGACTTGATTAATATTTTCAAAACTTTCTAATCTTTTCAAAAATACAAATCAACCCAACCCACATCCTCTTCAATCCAAATCAACCACTCTTTCCTCTCTCTCGACAGCTTCTCCCAACTCTCTCCCAACCAACAGTTCTGTAAAATTTCTCCCTTCAATCCCCGACGACAAATAGTTAGGCTTCGTGTTCCCCTCTTCAATTCAATCAACTTGTCTCTCATCCCTCTCTCGACAGCTTCTCTCAACTCTCCCCCAACCAACTGTTCTGTAAATTTCTTATTTCAATCCTTGACGACTTCAATATCCGACTACAAATAGTTGGAATTCCAGTTCCTTTTCGACTTCAATCGACGTGAAAGCCTTGCTCTCCGGCCACAATAGCTTTGAATTCTTTATCGGTCCTTTTCTTCTTTCACAGGTAAAAATTTATGGCCTTTTTAGTTTTGAAGAAAACGAGGAACTTGACCCAACTTTTCTTATAGTATTGATTAACAATTTTAATATTTGTCGCACTAATTTGAAATGTGATTTGAATAAAACCCTAATTTCTGGTATTTCTTCTCTTCTCTTTTTGAAGTGAATTATGATATTTTGTTGTTTATTGTATTTTTTTGAAGTTTGATTTTTATTGTTTGTGTTTATAAAAACAAAAGAACAATTTGGTTTGATTTGTTCCATTCTTGTTCTTGGTAAAAATGGTGAAATTGTTGTTTTTTGTTTAACAAAATCGTGCTACAGTTTCCTCCGATGGATTACCCATCTGGTGCAACATATTAACCATCTGATACAACAGATTCATCATATAATGCAACAGATCAACGATCTGATGCACCAGAGGAACCATCAGATTACAATTCTGATGCAGCAGATTAATAATCTGATGCAATAGCTTTACCATATGTTGCAACAGATTAAGCTTTGGATAAAAAATCTGATGCAACTAATTAACCATCTGGTGCAATGGAAGAACCATCAGATTAATGATCTGATGCAACAGATGAACCTTCTATTGGATAAAATCCTACCAACTCTTCCTACAGGAAAAGTCCAAGACTTGATTTTTCCAACTGATCATTCATCTGCCGCGATAGACGACCCTATGTTGGAAGAAATCTAAATAATATTGACTGTTGATAACTGTTCCAACAGATTACTCATGTGTTGCAACAGATGTGTGACCTGTTGCACAAACCATTCATCTTTCTCAACAGATGAGTGATATGTTTTCTATTGTCGCAAAAGATTACTCAGCCGTTGCTACGAATTATTTAACTGTTCCAAAAAATCACTCATATGTTGCAACAGATGATGTCACAACAGTTGTGTGATCTGTTGAATAGACCATTCATCTGTCTTAAAAGATGAGTGGTATATTTTGAATTATTGCAACAGATTATTCATCCGCTGCAACAATTTGGTTATATGCTACAACAGATATACTACCTGGTGCAACAGATCGGTGATCTATTGCAACTGTTATTTTACTATTTTGCTTGTTTGATTTACTGTTATCATTTTTTAACGATGCATTTATCTACAATAATATATTATTTTATGTTCCTATTAAGTTTAGATAATATGGTTCCCAAAAAAATAGAAACCAAATCAAGTCCAGGTAAAGGAACAAGTGAAGCAGCTAGGATACATCCACCACTCTATGAGATTGCTTTACAAACATTATCTCAATCGGAAGCAGAATATGATGAACACGGGGAGGAGGAATATTTCAAAAGAGATGATGCAGATGCTAATAGCCCTTCTACCGAAGAGCTGGTCAAAGCCTTCAGCATTGATTGTTATCCTGTGAGAATGCAGTGCAATGGTGCTGCAGATTTAATGGGTGACTTCGTGGTTAAGTCAGCCATGGGAAAATCTTTCGACGCCTTCAGAAAAATACTTCAAGAATAAAAATTGGATGCTTATTTCAGGGACAACGACTTTGGGAAATATCTTAATTTATTGAAGGAAAACAATACTCGTTTCCAAATAAAAATGGTATATGAACTTCACAATCGTAGGTTTATGTATGAAAACAAAGATAAGATGGATGAGGTGTGGATAAATTAATGTGGCATGCCTGTTTTTTTTGGTTGGAAGGACTTTGCCATAGTTACTGAACTAAAATGTTATCCTCCTTCTCAAGTTATACCTATTCTAACCCAAAAAAGCACCCCGCACACCCCAAAAAGGCAAAGACAAGTCATGTGATCGTGATGACCTGGTGTCCATTGTTGGTCCAAGCTTCAAAAATAAAATTTGATAGAAGCATTGAAAGGTAAAGGACTTTCAAAGAAGCACAAGCAGTCATTGTGCTTGGTTTGGTTTGTACATAATATTCTTTGGGGGAGAGACGTTAACAATAACATAAGCCTCGGTTTAATAATGTTCTCCGAGGATCTTGAGGCGTTTAATAGCTATCCATGGGGGTATGAAAGCTTCAAAATGACTATCAAATATTTGTTGACTCTGTTAGCGCCAAAGACAGTCAACTTATATGGCTTCCCATGGGCTTTCATGGTAAATATTTCTTGCTTCTATTATGATCTCAATAATGGTTTTGATTTATTGACGTTATTTTATAGGCTTGGGCATTTGAAGCCATTCCTTATTTGAGACAACAAGTGAACTACCAGAAACGAGTTTCCTGTCCAAGAATCTTGAGGTGGTTGTCGATCAAAACTCATAAAAATGCAAAATTTCTTGATTTCTTCAACCTCCCAAAGGATGTAGTAAGTATAATTATAATTAATTTTTTCTTTTAATTAATGTGTTTTTTTGAATGATCTAATCATCATTCTAATATATGTAATGATTTATGTTAGAATGTGCGTCCGTCGCTAGTTCCGACCAATCGAGATTTGAAGATGTCATTTTTTCTTATTTTACGGTCTGTACAAACTTTATCGGACCCTAAGGTCATCGACAGAATAAAAATGGAATTGTTTGGAGCAACAACTATTACAAGAAAAATAATTTTGGAGGGTGAGCTTGTTATTGTTGATGGAGCTGTTGGTGGTGGTAGTGGTGCTGCTGTTGTTTCTAATGATGCTCCTCTTACATATTTAAAGCAAACCATTATGAGTATGATCATACTGGTTATACAGATTTTGTCTCTCCCAGCGAATGTTCTGCATGCAAATGTAAAGACTGCAAGGCGAAACATGATGTAGTGATTAATGCTATTAATGCATTAACTTCTTCTATAAAGAAATTGACATCTAAGAGGGGTATCATTCCATCAAAAAAGATTATATTTCTATCCTCTCCATTAGAGATTAGGGCTAAGAGGAGAAGGAAAGTGATTTCTAGGGCATTATCAGGCATCCAAACAAGCGAAATTGTAACTCCTCTGTTTGTGTGTTGCACTGAGCAACGTACAATGTCCAAAGGAGAGTAGCACGAGCTAAAGAAGGTGAATATATTATGTCTTTCAACTGACAAAACAAACAGACACATATCTGTTTCAACAAATGACACATCTACTGAAAATTATCAAACAGATATATACATCTGTTGCAACAGTTGACTAACCCATTGCACCAAATACTTTATATGGTGCAACATATGTCGTATCTATTTTAGAAAATCAAACAGCTCTTCGTACAACTTTTATTTTTACCAATATATGACCTATCTGCTGCAACAGATGATTCATATGTTGCAACAGATGGTTCATCCATTGGAAATTATCACACAAGGTCTTCCTCAAGTAAAAATTTGTCCTAACAGTTGATTTATTGTTGCAACAAAAATATAATATGTTTGGGACAATTTAAAATGGGAGGAAGACCTGTTTGATTTGCTAGAAGAGATGAGTTATTCTTTTCTATTTTGTTGTATCTTCGTGATTAGCATTGACTAATTCTGGCTATCCAAGTGGATGTAGAAGAAGCTACTGCAGAACAATATTGACACTATGCTACTCTTTTTATGGAAATACAGAGAGCAGAAAGCGCAAAAACTGTATGCAAGCGACAATGAAGATCCACGACGAGTAAAGCCAAATTCCATAGCATCGGAGAAGAACAACTTGTCCATACTGAGTAGATCCTTATAGATTGAGCCTGTCAAAGCAACCCTTGATAGTATACTTAAATTTTTGTTGATTATTTGTTGAGATCTGTACCCATAATAATTTTTTGACATTTCATTTATTCGTTGACTTATTTCAGCTAATTTATGAAGGCTTCGATTTATTTTATTTTGTCTAAGAATTTTATTTATTCCTTAGATTTGAACTTATTAATTGAAAATAAATACTAGATTCAAATATTGCAACAGATAATGTATCTGTTGCAACAGACATCACATCTATTGGAAAATTCGAACAGATTTAGACATATGTTGCAACAGTTAGGTGATCTATTGGAATTTATCGAATAGGTCTTCCCACTGTTGCAACAAATGGACTTTAGATAAAAACATCAAGATAATGCAATAGATGACACATCTATTAAAAAAAATAGATTTAGACATATATTGCAACAGATGGACTTTATCTGTTGCAACAGACGACACATCTATTGGAATAATCGAATAGATTTATACATATATTGCAACAGGTAGGTTATCTGTTGAAATTTATCAAATAGGTCTTCCCACTGTTGCAACAGATGGACTTTAGATAAAAACATCGAGATAATGCAACAGATGATCAACATATTGCAACAGATAAACTATATGTCAGAATAGGTAGGATAACTATTACCACAGATGAAGAATCTGTTGTATTATAAAAATTCAACTTTCGTTGGACAAAAAAATTTTCACTACGTGTAAAAAGGTTAAAGTGAATTGAAATAAAAAAGGCACAATCCACTGACGGTGTTCAGTTCAAACACCTAAAATAAAATAGGCATCAAGTAGACATGATTATTTTAAACACATAAAATAAAATAGGCATCAAATATGTTAGTGTCAGTCCTGGTACATTTTGCTGACTTGCCGTCACTTGGCCCCCAACGGTCATTTTTCCCCCCATTGTCTTATATATTCATCTTCCTCCTAAAATTTAATACTAAATTCCCAAATCTTTTTCTTCATTGTCATCTTCTTTTATCTATCCAAATTCTTCAAATTATTACTTTTATTTTTTCCAACTGACCTTGACAATAACGAGCGCATCTTCCATTGTTTTTTGTGATAAAGATTTTCGATATTGTAAGTGCGGTCATGAAGCTCTGTTAAAGACTTCTTGGACTCAATAAAATCCGGGTTGTAGGTTTTTTACTTGTAAAATTTCAAAGGTAATATTTTTTTATTTAATTAATTGATTAATTATTGACTTGTAATTGTTTTGTAATTGTATTCTCTTTTTTTTATAGAAATTGGGTGGATGCGATTACTTTGATTGGTATGAAGAATGAAACCCTTCACAAGCAAATCGTGTAATCTGGGGTTTGTTGAACAAAGTCAAGACTTATGAAGAGAAACAAAATCGAGCAAGAAGATACTACATTGTTGCCGTATTGCTACAGGTTTGGTGTTGTTGGGCACATGGATATTGAAGCCTAATTGCTGAAATTTTTATGGTGGTGTGTATATCTGCTACTGGTTTGTTGTCGACGAGCACATGGATATTCAAGCATAACTGTTGGAAAATATCAAAAAGATTTAGGCATATGTTGTAAAATTTAGGTTATCTGTGGAAATTATCAAAAAGGCCTTCCCAATGTTGCAACAGATTAGACTTAGATTATTAGATTATTCATAGAAATAACATCGGCGTAATACAATAAATGGCCAACCTATTGCAACAGATAAACTATCTGCCAGAACGGATTAAAGATATTTTACTACAGATTGACAATCTAATACATTGCATTATAAAAAACTTAACTTTCATCAGAAAAAAATTATTGCCACTACATGTACAAGTAACAAAGTGAAGGGTGACTTGAAATTAAAAATTTCTATTTCACAGGCTTTTCTATATACACAGGCTTCAAGCGTCCAGTTAGTACCCCATAAGCCTATACCTCTTCCAGGTTTTCCATAGCGTTGTCGCACATAAAAGTCATTGGCTCGGCTATTTCTGTACCGGTCAGCAACATTCAATGTGTGCAAAAGCGTGCGAGCCGCTCGCTTTAGCGACATTATCTTTTGGAAGGATCATTCCCCTATTTCGACCTTTAAAATCCCATGATTTCTTCATCAAGACTTCCTTTGGCAAATGATTCATCAGTTTACTCTCCCTCAACAAGATGGGCAACAACACCATCAGTGGCTCCACGAGGAGAAAAAGATCAAAATCATCGATGAGAGGTATGTTGGAGTCATAAACATTGATCTTTCCCTTCTCGAGTAGTATCTCAACGGCCCGATGATGTATGTTGTTCACGCTAATGACTGCAAGAATCCTTTTTGCCTCGGTTCAGCTCTTGCCCTGTGGATTTGGCCTTTCCCCTCTAACATATCTTGACGTTTCTTCTTCATCCAAGACCAACATAGGAACTAGGAAATCAAGTCCCACGCCAAGGTCTGACGCCTCCCCATTGAGTTGATCGTACCTATCCTTGAGCTTTTTGTAGAAGTTGAGGTCCATTATCCTATCGGCAGCGTCATAAGCTTCCCGGTACGTTAATTGCCTTTTTCTCATGAGGCAGAGAATTATGTCAATATGCTGTGAGATAAGAAGTCAATTTTTAAATAAGTTAGTAATTGTAAATATGCAACGGATGGTCGATCTATTACATAGGGTTCTATGAATAAATAATCCAACGCAACTTATGCAACAGCTGGATAATAAGTTACAACAGAACCACAACCAGTTGCACCAGCATACCCAGCTATTGCAATAGATGTGAAATCTATTGCATAGCTTCTTCTTCATGGGGTATATTAGAAGGTCTAGGTTAGTAAAAGTAAACTTTCCTTGTCCTCGTACGGCATACCTATATCAGTCATAGTCTAGAAGTATTGGGGGGGAAAGAGAGGCATGGGGTAATATGGTGCGCCTGGCTTGGCATTCTTGGCCTGTCGCAGATCCCTCTTCTCTTCGGCGCCAAGTTCCACGTATATGTCTACCATCTTGAATGGCCCTGTAACTTCATCAGCTTTTGAAGAGGGAGGAATTGTAATTTTTTTTTATTTTCGAGCGGAGAGTACGTCTCTAATTGCTCTTTTCTTTCTCCTAACAAATGTTGTAGGAGTGTATGGCTCCTTCACCTTTTGGAAGGTATGACATACCTCTTGGATTTGAATTCCTTGATAGCTTTAGAGATAGCCTCTACTTTTTTAAAGAGTTTATCCTGTCTGTCCTTGCACTCATCGCATTCACAATGAGAACACGAGGGTGAAGAGGGGTGAGAGGGACCTTTGTAAGAGCGAAAAAGGGTGTTTTCAAACATATTTATTTTTTCTTGAGCATCATCATGCTTATCATTATGAGTGGTAGCAGCATCACCATGCCTTCCACTAACACCAACAACTCTACCAGAAGAAGCACCCGGATCTGCCTTAGTAAAAGGTTGGTCATGAAGAGCCTCAACATTAGGCTAACCTTGCCTAACTGCTCTTCTTATGGCTGTTGCTCCAGCCAATTCCTTCTTTATTAAATCCATCGTTGGGTCTACAATAGTATCAACATGACCTAGAGAAATATAAGAAGTCATCACTGACTCCTCCTCAGTAGGCACGATCCATGGATGCACAACCTATAAAAAAGAAAAAAAAAAGACAGATGCATTTAAATTATATAATATAATAATTTTTACAGTTGGGCTATATTTTTATAAAAAAGACCCATCTGTTGAATAGTTTGCAGTATATGGTTAAAATCTATTTGTATCTAGTTCAGAGAAACAGAGCAACACTTAGATAATCTGATGCAAAATATCAATCATCTGTTGCAAAAGCTGCACAAGAAGGGTAATCTGTTATGTAATAGATGATCTGTACGTCGCAACAGATGAATAATATATTATCAGATTAAACATCTGTTGCATAATTTGCAGTAGATGGTTAATCTTTTAGGAGTCGGGTTCAGAGAACCAAAGCCACAGATAGGTAATCTGATGCAATATATACCCCATTGCAATAGATGTCCCATCTGGTGCATCAGATAAAACATCTCATGCACCAGATATAACATCTGTTCAATATCTTTCGTATCTTTGAGTAGAATTATTTTACTTAAAGAAGACGTACTACATCATCCAGAGGGTTAAAGAGATCAGTCTCCTTAATATTGGTGTTTCTCTTTGCAGCCAACCACCTAAACATCCTTAGATGAGAAACCTCATCCGAGTAATCCATTAACTACTTTCAGAGGGGAGGAATGGCTTCAAATGCCCAAGCAAAAAAGTGTAAACAGGAAGCAAGCAAAAAAAATCATAATAACTATATTCAATATATATTAATGGATGAGTAAAATTAGTGATTAATTTTACCATGAAAGCCCAAGAAAAGCCGTATAATATGGTCGTCCCTGAGGATAGCTTTGTCAGTAAATATTGGACAGTCAAGTAAAAGTTGTCATATCCCTAGGGATAATTGTTGAATTTATCAAAATTCTCAGAATGCGCCTACAAATCATTTTCTATAACCTTATTGATGTCTCTTTCCAATATAACCAAATGGTTAAACCAAACTAAGCATAATTTCTCCCTGTACTGCTCTAGTATGGTTTTATCCTCGAGATCTGTCAATAAATCCAATACTTTGTAGCCACGTCGAGCAATGTCAAACAACCCATCTATTTTTCCCTTGTATTTTCTTGCCTTAGATATTTTGTGGGGTGGCGGTCCTACTGGACGATGGCATCTCAGGATAGTCACTATGGCAAACTCTTGCAAGCTAAAACAAATAGGCATCCCACAGTAGTTGATCCAGATTTCATCCATCTTCTTTTTGCTCCCCTCCTCTGGATCTTTATCATCCCCCGTGTACTTAATCCTGCGCTTAAGAAGACCATATACCATCATCATAGGGAAAAGGATACGGGCAGAGGGGTCCTCAGGCATCTCAAGAAAGCATCCAAAGTAGCTCTTCTTAAAAAGTCCACCTATGTTTTCGTTCTTCATAATTTTCATAAAATGTTCAAATTTTTTCCCCATCTGACATTTAAATACAATTTGACCAGTTAGTTGTTTTCCTTTTGGGTCATTTATCAGCATCGCAACTTCAAACTTGTCAATACTAAAAGTTTTGATAGGATCATGCTGGGATATCGATATTAACTCATGCCCCGTTGGTGATCTATTATCGTCATGTTGATGATCATCCTCTTTCTTTTTCTGACTCTCCAATTCCTCCTCTTTCTCACTTCCATTTTCTTCATCACCATCTATGGACCCTTTTCCACCTCCCTTAACGTTGTTTTCACATTTCTCCTTAGCTTCACTTTTCCCTGACTGAGATTGTTCAGGAAGCTACTCCAAATCCCTCTGTACTGTAGCCTTTTTTTTGAGTGGAAGACATGTTTTACCTACAAACAAAGAAAACTAAAAATTACATTACAGTTGATGTATGCATAGGTTTTAAAAAATACATTACAAACACCACGAATACCGACACACCAACAGCCACCACCACAAACACCACCAACTATTGCCAACAAACAAACAAACACTACGAATACCGACACCACCACAAACATCACCAATCAATGCCACCACCGGTGCTACCACGATGACCATAAACACCACCACCACCACCACCACCAACAACCCCATCCAACTATACCACGATAGTCAATGGAACACTACGACATAAACTAGGGATTTCTTGAGCTCTTCCTACGATTTTACCACCAAAACTTAAAATTGTAAACCCATTTCGAAGATAATACAACAAAAGTTTTATTTTTCATCATTAACTTAAAAGACCTTATTTTTTAGAAAAAATACATATAGAGCTCTTCTCGAACTCTGTTACCTACAAAGACAAAGAAAACGACTGATACAAGCAAGAATAATGTTGAAAATAACACCTATTTTGTTGGAAATGAGAATAAAAGCAATTTTTGTGAAGGGTTGAGCAAATTTGTTAAGTAGCTGTTGTCTGTACTGTATTGTTGAGTGAGAATGAGAGAGAAAGAGCCAGACCTCGAGATTTGAAATGATGAAATATTTTGTATGGGTTGATTTGTAGTTTGGAAAAGAATGACAAGTAATTTTGAAAATATTAATTTGGTCCGAAATAATCTTAATTATTTTTAAAATCATAAAATATATGCATAATTTTTAAAATCATATAAAAATAACTGAAGTTGTAGTTGACCGAGTACCCTATGAGGTGACCCTGTGAAAACTCACCCCTGGTCCTAGATTAATCAATTTAGGAGTCTAACATATGAACTTAATTGAAATTGTAAAAAAAAATATTCAATATACTGCGTCGGATTTCTCATCTGTTGTAAATTATCAATCAGATTAAGTAACAACAAATTACAAATCTGATGTAAATTATCAAACAGATTAAGTCATATATTGCGATAGATTACCCATCTGTTGTAAATTATTAAATGGATTGTCATATGTTGCAATAGATTACCCATATGTTGTAAATTATCAAAGGTGTTGCCATTTGTTATGGCTGACCCTATGAGAACTCACTATAGTCCTAGATTAATAGATAGTTTATCCTATGAGAACTCACCCCTAGTCCCAGATTATTCAATCAAGGTATTATTACCCTAGTCCTAGATTAATCAATTAAGGTATTAGTCTAACATATAAGGTAGTAAGAATCGGTTCAGCTCAGAGTGATTGATCGCCGACTCTGGTAAGGAGGAACACAGTACCGTTTCATCATGCAATTAACAAAAGACTCAATTGAAGTTGTAGTTGACCCTATGAGAACTCACATTCAATTAAGGTATTAGTCTAACATATGAACTCAATTGAATTATATATAAATAAATGTTCAACCTATTGCAACAAATGTCTTTTCTGTTGGATCAAATAGATTATGTAATCTATTGCAACATATTACACATCTGTTGTAAACTATCATACAAATTAAGCCATTTGTTACGACAGATTATGAATCTATTGTAAAATATCAAATAGATTAAGTTATCTATTGCAACAGATTACCCATCTGTTGTAAATTATCAAATGGATTAAGTCATATATTGCAATAGATTACCCATCTATTGTAAATTATCAAATAGGCATTGTCATCTATTATAGTTGACATTATGAGAACTTACCCCTAGTACTAGATCAATCAATTAAGGTATTAGTCTAACATATAAGGTAGTAAGAATCAGTTCAACTCAGAGTGATCGATCGTCGACTCTGTTCAGGAGGAACGCAGTATCATCTCATCATGCAATTGACAAAAGATTTAATTGAAGTTGTAGTTGACCCTATATTGAATTAGGGTATTAGTACCCTAGTCCTAGATTAATCAATTAATATATTAGTATAACATATGAGGTAGTAAGAATTCGTTTGACTCAGACTTATCAATCGATGACTCTAGTCAGGGGGAACGCAGTACCGTCTCATCATGCAATTGCCAAAAGACTCAATTGAAGTTGTAGTTGACCTTATGAGAACTCACCCCTAGTCCCAGATTATTCAATCAAGGTATTAGTACCCTAGTCCTAGATTAATCAATTAAGGTATTAGTCTAACATATAAGGTAGTAAGAACTAGCTCGGCTCAGAGTGATCGATCGACGACTCTGGTTGGAGGAACGCAGTACCTTCTCATCATGAAATTGCTAAAAGACTCAATTAAAGTTGTATTTGACCCTATGAGAACTCACATTCAATTAAGTTTTTAGTCTAACATATGAACTCAATTGAAATTATATATAAACAAATGTTCAACAGTTGCAACGTATGTCTTTTCTGTTGGATCAAATCAAATAGATTAGGTAATATATTGCAACATATTACGTATCTGTTGTAAACTATCAAATAGATTATGTTATTTGTTGTGACAGATCACGAATCTGTTGTAAACTATCAAACAGATTAAGTCATCTGTTGCACTTAAATATTTTTTGATCCTTTTTTTTATAAATCAATTTAGGTATTTCCAGTTTGAGATAAAATAGTTAAAATACTAAGGCGGTAAAAAATATTACTCGATACAACTTTGATAACTCAAAAATTTCCTAAGTGAGCAGTCTTATCTGATCTTTTCAATGTCACCGTCTCCTCGTGCCCCTCAAAAGTTATTAATGAATATTTAGGACCTCCCATATCTAGAACTCTTTCTCCTTCAGCCATAAAGTAGTCTAGACTAGACTCAACTCATAACTCTTCTTTATTCTTTATTCCCAACTATCTTTGTTGTTTCTTTTTTCCTCTCTTTTCTTTCTTCTTTCGGATGAGGATCCTTTGGGATCTCAACCAATCAATATCTTTTCTCGACTAAACTGGATGTTCTAATCCATTTGCTTTTTTGACATTACAGGTATCGTTCAAAGTTGCTCTTTTCATCTCGTCTTCTTTTTTGTATGTCATTTAAATTAGTTAGTTACATCTGTTGCTATAAATGATTTACCCATTACCAGTTTTCTATTTATTGAGAAAATTAAAGGAAAGGTGACTTTTAAGTCTTGAATGAACGAACCATTTTTTATTAAAATATGCAAAAAAAGTCATCTGTTGGGAGAACTTAAAAAACCTTGTTATCAGTATAGTTTTTTTTTATGTCTTTTGTTTGGTACTTTGGTAATACTGTTGTTGGGGCTGGTGGTTATGTTGGAACATGTGATATTTGTGTTGTGGATGGTATTGGAACATATGGTGTTGTTTTGTTTGTTTCTTTATTGTTTATGCTATTAGTGGTGGTGTTGCAACAGTTTCCTCAACTGTTGCAACAGATGAATCAACTGTTGGAACAGACGGAGCAACTTTTTAAAGAAATCAAACCAGTAGCAAGGCTGGTTTGATTTATTCCATCAGATGGCCCATCTGTTGCAACATGTCATCCATCATTTACAGACGATGCCTCATCGGTTGAACAGATGGGTAATCTGTTGCATCATATTGGTCATCTGTTGATTAACTCAATTTTGTGTTACCCTTTTGTAATGTTCTTTTTGTTCTTCTCTTATTTGACATCAAATGTATTTCTCTTGTTTGCAGAAAAAAGGAAGTGAAATTGGATCCACTTTTGCCCGGCCAGCATTAAAGGGTAAAGTAAAAATGGGTTCGGAGGAATAAGCTGCTTGTAGATGGAACCACTTCATATGTGGGAGGTATGTATTACTGATCAACCTATCATGAAAACACACATCCAGTACAATGATTTTGTGAATGTTTGTTCTTTACCTATTAGGCATTAATTCTTCAAACAAGATATGGAATTTTACAGTTAAGATTGTTAGGTTTGAACAGGTAAGGCTACGGGACCAAGACGGTGGTATTGATATCCCGTTACAATTTAATAATGATTTATGCTCATGTTTTTGTGTCAAGTATGGGGAAGGGTTCAAGTTTTTGGCAGCAGTGTAAATATCCAATAGTGATTAGACTGGTTTTAATGGCACAATGGACTTGTTGAAAGGCCTTCGAAGCCTCGCACTGCAACAAACAACGATGGATCTAATAGAAATTTCCCTGGTTCAAATTTATATGGATGGGTTGTTGGAGGAGACCACTGTACAATAGAAGGTGTTTGGGAGAAAACTTGTGTGGGAAGAGGGAGGTTGAGAAGGCCATATATCATCTTAGTACTTGTTTAAGAGGATACACAGGGTCGGAAGGAAAGTGTAGTGAAATTAGCTTATGAAATCGACATGAAAAATGAAAAAATTGAATGATATGCAAATGTGAAAGTGTATCCAAAAATGAAAATCCATCATTCGTTGAAGAAAAAGAAGAATGGTCGAGAGGAATTGACCCTGTGTATCCTCTTAAACAAGTACTAAGATGATATATGGACTTCTCAACCTCCCTCTTCCCACATAGGTTTTCTCCCAAACACCTTCTGCTATATAATAGTCTACTCCACCAATCCATCCATATAAATTTAGACCAGGGGAATTTCTATTGTTTCTATCGTTGTTTGCTGCATTGCGAGGCTTCGGAGGCCTTTCAAGAAGTCCATTGTGCCATTAAAATCGGTCTAATCACTATTGGATATTTACACTGCTGCCAAAAATTTGAACACTTCCCCAAACTTGACACAAAAACATATGCATTAATCGTGTCATTAAATTGTAACGGGGTATTGACACAACCATCTTGGAACCCTTTGGCCTTATCAATTCGCACCTATCAAACTAAACTGTACAATTCAGGATCTTGTTTGAAGGATCAGTATCTAATCATCGATAAAAAACTGCATTCACAAAATCATTGCACTTTATGTGTCTTCACGATAGCCTGATCAATAATATACATAACTCGCATGCATGAAAATGGGATCCATTGCACGCATCTTATTCTTCCTACCCCATCAGGACATGTTAGTGTTGTTTATTCATCTGCACAAATATGATGACTATTAAAATGGAGGTGTGAAGAGTCATGACTTTTTATCTTAACACATTCAAAACAACTGATGAATCGAATCTCCATCTGTTGCAACTGATGAATCAGTAGTTGGAAGAAATCAAAACATCTCCTCTAAACATATGGTCCATTTGTCGCAATAGATAATCTATATGTTGCAACAGATGGTAAATCTGTTGCGATAGACCTGACTTTTTTTTAATTAATCTGCACACATGTGATTACTTCTTTCTAAATATGTTTGTTTCAATTTAGTTTTCCTATTTATAAAATCAAGAGAATTTTATTATATTCTTTCAAGATTACCCCTATTATTAAGTCAGGTCAGTCATAAGATCATGTTCCAATTGTTCAGTCTAGTGTTTCCCCTCTAAATCAGTCTCATTCGAGGATGAATTTTCTCAAGGGGGAGATATTGTAATACCCATGCCTTTTTCTTAGCTTAAAATCATATCAAGGATGTCAGAACTTGCTTTGAAATATGAAATCATTTTTGTACATGTGGTATTTTTGTGATTTTTACTTTCCATCACGTGGAAAATTGAATAAGCTTTCCATCAATACTAATTTCATCAAAATTCGGTATTGGGGGAAGAAGTTATGGATATTTTACTCAGAGCTGTTAGAATCGCCTAGATGCAATGGCCAGGTTGATGAACCATCGATCTAGCGACGGACCATCACTTAGATCATCACAGCAAAGGTAGAGGGTCAACCTTCTGGATAAGGTGCAATGGACAGGTCGATGGACCATCGATCTAGCGATGGACCACCGCATGAGTCGTCGCTACCTGTGCAGTGAGACCCTATTCTGGTCCACCTACGACGGTAGGAACGACGGACTATCGACCCAGCGATGGACAGTTGTACAAGCCATCGCAGTTTTGTTCAGCAAATTTTCAAGTCGTTTTAAAGGGGTTTTTTGGTCTTTTACCTCCCATTTATATACCTAGTTAAATCCAGCCAGAAATTAAATTCTCATTATAATTTCACAACAAATATTAGGGTTTCTCTCTAACCTTAATCTCCAAAAACAAAATCTAATCTTATTCAAGAACTAAGGGATTTCCCATTCTTCAAGTTCTAGAACATCAAGAACCTTAACCCAGGTATGCATAGTGTTCATTCATGGACTCCTTTGATTCATGAAGCCCAAGAATTTTTTTTTTTGTAAATTCAAGTTAGAGATTTTCTTTTAAATTTCATGATTTGGCTGCTCTTGTTCATGTTGATAATGAGTAATTAAATTGTATTCCATGAATGAGTGCTAAATTCCATATGGGTTGATTTGTATAGGTATAGATTCATGAAATCCTATGACTAAACCCCTGAATGATTAAATTAGAATTGAATCATGACAGTTAATTGTTGTATGATGTTGTTTACACATTCTATGCCTACCATGTGTTTGATTAAATGCCTAGATGAAGGAAAAGTGTCTAATTAGCATGATATCATGAAATCCCCATGTATATACAAGCTTATGCTTATCACATGTTTGATGAAATGCTTCAGTAAATGTATTATGATGATTATTATGTATTCAAGCAAGTCATGGTTTGTCAGTTTGCTTCTATCGAGTCATGGGGGTACTTGTACCCAAAATATTAGCTGTGTGCCAAAAGCTATGTCATGTTTTCATGATACTCTCATTAATGTTATGAATCCTTAGATTTCATATAGTCTTATGACTCAGAAAATCTCCATAATCTCATGAACTCAGTCAGTTGTCAGATATTAGTAATATTCCATTACTTAATAGAATTCAGTAATTCAGCTCATATTCAGTTCAGTAAATTATGTTCAGTTTCCATTCATATGGGAGTAGAAATTAGCACCGAGTAAACCCAAAGATGGGGACACCCACTATTAGATGAGGGTATGATCCTTAGTAGTCATCCTTGTATTCCAAAACTATGTAGCCAACATAGGTTGAGATATCAACACTGTCCATGAGGGTTGATAAGGTGGATAAGCACTGCCAGATAAGGGCCCCACCGTTCTCGTACAGGGACACTATCAGATGAGGGTCACCCATAGCTTTTACTTACCAGTGGTGCGGTATTGACACCCTTTTAATTGGGGTTACAGATTGAGCCTCAACTCAACCATAATGGCATATCAGGGGCATGTCAGTTTGATAACTACTTCCCATAGTTTTATGTTTCAGAATTAATACTTTCAGATATAGTCAATCAGTCTCATTAATAGAACTCAGATTGTTCTTTAAAATTTAGGACTGTCAGATACAGTCAACTCAGATTTAGTTCAGAACTCCGATAGTTCCATCAGATTCTGGACTGTTAGATATTGTCACTTGTGTTATCAGTCATATCAGTTATTAACATGTCAGGCTATCAGTATTTAGACTAATTAATTATGTTATCACGTTGTCAGTTATAGTTACATATTTATGCATGCATTCTTATGTTGATGTTAGACAGTCAGTTAGCGTTAATCATGCATGTGAACCCTTGCATATAGCCTACCTCACATCTATACTCAGTACATTTCATTGTACTGATACATTTGCGCTATAGTGCTTTATTTTTATGTTACACCATAGGTTCAAAGACACGAGTTCTAAACCAGCAGTAGATTCCAGTTTCAGCAGTCAAGGTCCGAAGTGAGTCCTCATCCTTCGAGGCCATGATTATTTCTTTACTATCTCATTGATTATCTTATTAGTTGGATTTAGCTAGGGACATATCCCATCAACTTCTTATTCATATTATTCAGACATTAGAGGCTTTCAGACTAGATGCAGACTATCATATTTCAGATTTTAGTATTTTTAGTTTTGTTTTGGGTATTTTATTACCCGACTTAGATGTTTTATTATTCATATTTCGTTCAGTATTGAACCTTATCACCTTTTAGTGCATGTTTCCATATTATCATGTTATATTATGCAGTGTACAGGTATAGATATCAGTCATGGGTTAGCTTGTGGTCCTTTAGGGTCATGAGCATCGTGTGGCATTTTGGGCACCAGGTTTGGGGTATTACAGCAATCCTATGGTATTTTATGCTCATGTTTGAACTCATTTGTGAGTGTGAGAATTTTGATATAGTCCCTCCATTGGTATGCATTATGATACTGTGAGAGTTGGGACTTCCTTATTTTAAGGGTACATGGGTTGTATTGTTAACTACTTATTTGTTTGAGTAATGACAATTGGATACTTACATGGTTATTTGTTGCTAATTTGATTCCATCACTTGATCACTCTAGTGCCATGCTATTAAGCTACATGTATACACATGGTGGATTTTTGAAAGTTGTGCAGAGGTGAGGGTGGATAGTTAGAACTAAACTGAACTAACTGTCGTAGGTGCCTCAGGTTTCTCTTAGTTAAGCATTGTGTTTGTTTACTATGTGTTAGTTTTTTGAGGATATGCAAATGTTCTTTGTTGAGGGTGTTGATGATTCATGATTCCATGGCACTTTCGATGCTTATAAGGTAGTATGATTAGTCTAACTTCTACTTGTCCACCTACGGCTCATAGATACAACCTACTAATCGTGGTTGCATTAGTGAGCTGTGATTCTTAAAGGTTGAAGTCTGCTCTAATTTCCACTACTTGAAGGCACGATTTATGGGTTGTACCCACGACTTAACCCATGAATTGTGAGTTGATGCCGAACCTGACTTCTTACTACTTAGGATGGGTTTTATTTTATGTCTATAAATACTTCATGGATTTTTTATTATAAGTGGCTGCACTCTATATACTTTTCACATTTTTTTGTGTTTTGAGATACATTATTGATCTTGAAATTATTATTCTAGGTTTTTAGGGTTTATAATTGAATTTGAGATTTTGGACTTTTTCATTTTTCCTTTATAAGTTAGCATTATGCTTTCATCCTTGAAATATTCCTTGATCTTAAAACCATGAGTTGCTAAACCCCACAACTAGGGTTATGGGAACCCTGATGAACTAGCAAAGCAGGTTAATAGTGAAGTTATTCTAGATTAGTGTTCTTGCATGTATTAGGATTTTCTTCATTTTGATAGTCTTCTTAACTGGTGCATACATTAGGAACTTGCCTGTATTTGATACTTTCTTGAGAGTCAGGTTGAGATTAGGAAAAGGAGATACCAATAGTAATTTGAAGCTATCAACCTTTATCTAATTATCTTGAGACCAAGAGGAGATAGTTAATTTGAGATCATAAAATAAGGTTTAATAAGGCGACGCTATGAGACCGAGGGAAGATGAGTGAAATTCACCCAAATAAAGGTCGAGATACGGTTAGGTGATATGTAACTTGTTAGATTTTGCATGCAAGGGATCGAGATACCTTGATATGCGCAAACGGTCTGTGGAGTTCCGAAGTCAGGAGGAACAGAATCCTAGTGTTTGTCTCATATTGGTCACAACCCTAATCACCTAGCAATTCTTCTTGTTACTCTCGTTGATACAAGAAAAAGACTTTTTATTTACACAATTCCCAATTATATTAGCAAGCTCTTAATAGACTTTTGGCTTATTCCTCATGGGATCGACCCAACCTAACTCGAATTTATATTTGACTGAGGACCGCTTCATACTTTATTGAAGGTATAACTTGGGTGACATCAACAACCATGCATAGATAGATGACAATCACCCTTATAACCAGCAATCAAAAAAATTACCTAGTGATTTCAGAATAATGAATCTTCATATATAGTATTTAAGAAAATAAGGACTAAGATAAATATATTTTCTATCACAAATAAGTTCAGACAATGCACATACAATACCATAGTTTTGCCCTTATTTTCTATGCTTTAGCTTTCTGATAGTTGAACTAGGATCATTATAGGACCTTACTCGACTTGTAATGTAGGGTTAGGAATGTGTATGGTATATTTTGGAATAGTGACTCAACCCTTCTTTACACTATATGAACTTTATTCTACTTTTGACCTCTTCTTTTTCTTGTTTTTTTCTTTTAACTATGGGTGTGGCTTTATTTCAAACTCAACTCTCTTTTTCTCTCTCTCCTTTTTTCCTTTTTCTTTTTTTTTCACCATTTTAGTATGTGCCATGCCTATTTTTTCCTTTTTAATGAATTGGCCTCTTCTTTTCATACCCAATTTTTTTTTATATACATCTATAGTATCCACCCTTAACTTAGACGATTTGCTTGAGTTGAGGTTTATAGTATCCAAGAAGGGCCCAAGTCCAAAACAAAGATTCAAAAATATTTTGGGAAGGTGAATAGGATAATCAACAAAAGGGTCATTTTAGGCACAAAATTAGGGATCAAAGGCTTATTGCATTATTTGGATGGTCATTTAGGATAAGTATACTGTAATCAAATATTGCTTATGATCCTTTCCTAACCAACTATCCTATGACTTTAGCAAGACTAACTGGGTAGGTTCTAGATTGTACACATAAAGTATGACTTAAACCAAATATGGATCACACACACATGACCTAAGGTTACACTATTAAATACTAGCTATTGGGTTCATTCCCTAGATTAAGCAATGATTATCACATACATATACATAATATCATGCAAAGCACCATAGTTGTGAATATATCAAAGAAAATAAGCACACAACACAAAATAAATTCAAATTCACGTTCCATAATTTTATTTTGGACTGCACTAAGTTCTCTTAACTTTCCTCTATTTAATATAAAACAAAACAAATAAAAACAATTAAACAAAGTCCTAAACATACTATTCTACAAGATAGAATAGCTAAAGAAAAAGAAACACAACAACAAAAATCCCCACAAATACTATTCTCCCTCATCAAATAAGCATGTAGTCCTCAATATCAGATGAAAACTGAGACTAGAGGTAGGAATATACCTGAGGTTCCCTAGGTTCATGGGTTGATGAATCAATATGGATAGTAGGTGCATCCCTAGTCTCAGAAATAATAGCACTCGATGACTAGCAGACTCATAGGATAAGCAGCAGTAGTGGCACTAGTGGTTGCCAGTGCACTCAATGGATCATAAGCAATAGTAGTTCCAGTAGTAGCTGATGCACTCAATAGATCAACAACAATGGTACCATTAGGATCCACAAACCTATATGCTCACCCTACGCATTCAATAGTCTCTTTCACATTCAATTCAAGCCCATTGAAGGAGATTACTTGGGAAATTTAGGTATTTTATCAAATTTCTTTTATGCCCTTTAAGGGTCACCCTCATCAATATCATCACCATCCCTTTTTATCTTCCCCCATTCATTTGGGTGTGGATTATGGGTCTAAAAATTAATAACCTTAGTATTATCCTCTTGCTCATCCATAAAAGTAAGGATGGTTGTCATTGTCACTATGAGAACCTGTCAAGTAGATAACTCCATAACCTCCGCTCATAGTAAGGTAAGATAAACAAAAAGATTCACAACATTAGAGCCATAGAGCTATTAGTCTCTTATTCATTCATAATTAAAATTCATCCAAGAGACCATGAAAACCTTGCACAACCTTTGAAATCTCAGTATGGAGTTGTAGGTATGTGGTACACCTAGAGGCAATTAGGCATAACATACCAAAAGGAATCGAAGTTTTCATTGTAGTAGTTGAAGTGCAGGTTGTAGTAGTGGATACCGTAGAACTAGCCTTATTATATGGAACCTCTATATGTGTATCCATAGCATCCATGGTAATATGGTAAATATGGATAGAGGTATCAATCTTCTTACCCCTATATGCTAACCCCTCAATACTAATGTTTATGAAGAACTTGAGTGTTGATCCCTCACCTAAGTAATAAAATTGGTATTATCATGAATCATACTAATATCTATAAGACCAGTCTCCTCCACACAATTTCCAACTCCATCAACCATAGGCTCATCATCCAAATAACAAAGGGTGACATAGGAATGGAATGTTGGTGTTTTCATTAGTATCATATTCCCAACTCTCTACCAAAATATATCGGGTAAAATTAGAAGTGTACCTCTCCATAATTCTAGCTATGAGAATAGCACAATTTGAATTCAAGATATTTTCGTTGTTGGTCACCCCAGTCTATGACATACAATGGACCACTAAAACTTGGATATGAAGTTCAAGAAAGCTTTTATATATCTCACATTTTCCAACTACCCAGTTAGACTCTTATTTTTTTAATAATAATGCCAACCGCTTATAGTGTGTGATTTGCTCCTCTTGTCATAGATTCCTTACCACCTTTATTGAATTAGTATGGTAAGCATACTCTAAAATATTCTTGGGATCCTATTAAGTGGGGCTAAGGAGGAAGAATTGAATGGTTTTCTCTGAGATGTCCATGTTTCTACCCCACATCTGTGCTATCTCTAAGATTGATTGATTCATATAGGATTGCACTTTTAGTGTCTTGAAATTAAGAGTGGATATATATGCAGCATAAAATTCTCATACCAATAATGCATTGTACTAACCTAGGAGCCTAGCCATCCACTTGTGCTGATAGTGATTGAATAATTATTAAATCCCTAAAACTTTATTCAACCATGTTGTCTATATCTGAGGCTCCTCATAAATACCCCTCTTTAGGTTTTCTTTACCAAAAAATTTTTCTATCTCACTACACTATTTTCCCTTCCTTCTTGTTTTATTAATTGAAGTCTAGTCCCTAGAACTCTTAACATGACTTCTAGTTTTAGATCCGGAATCACTAGACCCAGGATTCTCACCATTAACTAAACTGGAGGACCCTTCTCTATTTTAGAATAAGGAAGTGTTACATATGCTTGTAATTGATCTACAGCTCGAGCCTCTGCCTGCTTTTAGTACTTTTCCTTATGGTGTGAGGCTCATGTTTTAGTTGGTTATGTTTAACTTCATACTGCTCCTTAGAACCATTTGATTCATCTAACAAATTATGGTTTATAGGAGCTGATCTTTCTACTTTCTTAGGTGTGTTCATGGATGCGTATCTACAAGTAAAGGAATAGACAAAAAAAACAAAAAGAAAATAAAATTGTAAATTTAAAAATATTGTAAAATGGTGGCAATACAAGCGAAGTACGAGTCGTGACAAGCAGACCATGACTCGAGATGTGGCTCATGAACAAGAAACAAACAATTAGAATTTTAACCCTACTGAATATGGATCATACAATGCTCATGGTTTGAAACCATGACCCATAGTATGATTCATAGTTAAGAATCCAAAAAAAACTTATTTTACATTCAATAATATGAATTTTACAACAACTCATTATTTGAATCCATGACTCATAAGATTACTCATGAAGAAGAGTCTAAAAGGTGAAATTTTAGATTAATTTGCCACAATTGTCAGTACGACATGTGACATGAACATACGACCCGTACTAAGGTATATGGTCCCTAGCCTGAAATGTAACACCTTATAACATGGACTATAATCAACACCTATGATGTGAAACCATGAGTCATAAAGTCATTCATATTTTATGTTCTTAGCCTTTTAATAAATTTTTAAGGTTCAACACTTAGTAATTTCACTCCAATAGTTTGAAACATCAAGTACAATCTTTGGAATTGCAAATTTGTTCAAATTCCTCCTATTTTCACAGACACACTTTGAGTTAATCAGACTTAACTCATACTATTAACAATTTAGATTAGTGGTAGTTAGGTGAGAAAACCAATCCTGGTTTATTTCCAAAGAATTTTTTATGGATTATAAATCTCACCGACTCAATGGGTAAGAACACCCAAACAAACAATCAACAAAAATCATATGGCAGCACTCTTGAGTCAAAGTGCACACGCAAGTGTACTTGGTCTCACCAAATAGTAAAGTGGCCCTTTAAAATCCAAGTATAGATCCACAAGTGCTTGTGTTAACAACCATCTAATTCTAGTTCACTATTTCGAGTACCCAAGTGCTATCATAATCATAAGAGATTGAGATTTATAACTAATGTAATATAAGCAATGCTGAAAAGTAAAGTACTTGAACAATCAATGGAGAGGAACCCTGGGTAAGGATCTATGAACAATCCTACTATACTATTGAATTTCATTGGTTAGATTACTTATCTTGGTTTTTGATTCACAGGGTTGATAATATGATCATGGTCTTCCAAGCCTCTAATCGTCTATCTAACTTGGACCACAGCTATATT
Source organism: Capsicum annuum (assembly GCF_002878395.1). Lineage (NCBI taxonomy): Eukaryota > Viridiplantae > Streptophyta > Magnoliopsida > Solanales > Solanaceae > Capsicum > Capsicum annuum. The sequence goes on from NC_061112.1 coordinate 1,013,241, forward strand.
GCTGAGCGGGGATGTGAGTACTGTAACGATCCGATTTTCTAAACCGGAATGCTACGCGGTGCTCATGACCCCGAAGGACTACAAGCTAACCCATGACTGATATTTGCACCTGTATACTGCATAAAAGACTGAAAAATATGGAAACATGAACTAAAAGGTCATAAGGTTCAAACTGGATAAACATTTGAAAGAACAATGTCTGAAAGCAGTATAATAATACTAAAACAAATCTAAAATAACTGTCTAACATGCTAGAGTCTAAAAGCCTCTAAACTGTCTGAATAAGAAGTTGATGGGACATATCCCCAACTAATTCCAACTACAGAAATAATCTAAAAATTGAAACAATAATGTAACTATCATGTCCTCGAAGGATGGGACTCACTACTAACTCCGATTGCTGAACTGGGATGCTACTGGTTCTCTAGAGCTCGTGTATCTAAACCTATGGTATAAGACACCATAGAGCAAATGCGTCAGTACTTTCAATGTACTATTATGCAAGTGAGGCAGGATGAATGCAAATGGTTCATATGCACAAACAATACTAACTGACTGACTAACATGAACGTAAGAATAGATGCAGGACTACGTAATTGTAACTGAGATTGTGATAGAACTGAATACTAAATTCTGACTACTGAGTTTATTGATATAGACATCTGAGTCACTGATGAATGAGAAAGACTGATACTGTATTACTAAACACTGAGGGACTGATACTATGTTACGAATACATGAATAACTGTGTCTGACAGTTCTGATTATGAAGAACTAGTCTAGTAGACTGTATCTACTAGTCTAAAGTTGAATACTGATAACATAGGTTTTGATAACTAATATAACTGATAACATGAGTTTTGAGAACTGATATAAGTAATAACATGAGTGACTGTATCTGACAATCCTGAATCTAATGGAACTAGCTGAGTTTCGTAGTGTATCTGACAGTCCTAAAATTTGAAGAACTATTTGATTTCTTTTACTGATACTGAGACTATAACTGAGACTGTGGGAAGTATTCATCTAACCGACATGCCCCAAATGTGCTATAATAGCTGAGCTAGGGTCCAATCTGCACAACTTTGGGAATAGGTATACTTATCAATTTAACAATCTTAACCCACCCAAATTCATGGATTTCAAATAACATGCTCACATACTTCATGAAAATACATGAAGATACCAAATAACAACCATCAACATTAACATAATCATACCACAACATCATAATCACAATTCATATTTTTAAAACTTGATTCTCCAGCTCGATACATAAAAGGGATCCATGGATGAACACTACGCATACCTTAGATGGAAGATCCATGAAAATTAACGGTGAAATCCTTTGAATCTTGAAGCTCTTATGAAAACCCTATAGAGTTCTTGAGAGAATTTGGAGAAGAGAGAGTACAATGTGTTTGGATTGGGGATAAATTTCGTGTTTGTGGAATATATAGGGGTCGAAAGATGACCCAAATACTCCTCTTGATGCGTCCTTTAATTTCTGAGAAAATTACCCAATTTGGGACCCTGGCGCGACGTGGAGATATTGCGTTGCGACTTGTTTGTGATCTGAAAACTCATCGCAACATGGTGGAATCACAGAGAGACACTATAAATTGACAAACATCATTTTGGCTTATGGCGCGACGTGCCTCTGACTGAAATGACGCTGCTGAAACTTTAAATCTCCATAACTTCTTCACCTGGTGCCTGTTTTAGGAGAATTTAATATCGAAAGAAAGATTATTCAATTCTATACAATTTGGAGGATATAAATCTTCTAAAATACCACCTATAAACTAAGTTATGCTCGTTCAAAGATGACCTATGTGAAATCACATACGAAAACTTGGTGGATTCAAAAGTTCATAGCTTGGCTTACTCTAAGTGAATCTTATAAACATGCTTAACACATCATTAGCTCTATTATCACTAGGATACTCATCCTAATTCATGTACTCAAATATGAATCTTAGATAGGAGGTTTCAACCATAGGAACAATGGTTTATTTTCTAGCTTAGAAATATACGGGGTATTACAATATCTCCCCCTTAGGAACACTCGTCCTTGAATGAGACTGAGTAGGATGGTAGAAATGGTAAATTGAAGTACGTACAAGATATACACTATTGAAACACGATTTCTTAATTGACATGACTGATAAGCTAAATACATATCATACTGAACATACATATCTGATGTAATGATAACTAATTCATGAATGCTCGACTAAGCATTATGATAGGCTGAGTTTTCTCAAACTGAGAATGCATATCTAATGCATAACTGATAAGCTTAATCCATGCATATATGATGCATGATTATACGACTGACATGATACATGAATGCATGATAGAAAGTAATGATAAGCTAATCACGCATATCTGACGCATGAATATATGATTGAACGTGCTTAGGAACATGCGGCTGAACATGCAATAGTAAAAGCAATAAGTTTGAACTGAAAACTAAGCATAGAACTGAATACAAAGTTTGGTACTAAAATTTGAACATGGGAAAAAGTAAGCTTAAAGAAGACTATTACCTTGAACTAAAAATACTGATAAGTCTGAGATTAATTACTCAATATGCATGAGCGGAAACATAAGAACATAACTGAGTCTGAAACGTGATACATGAATTGAACTGAGTCTATAATTCATGACATGGATAGAGTATCGTATCGTGGACTAAATTGAGCCATTGAGTACATGGCTTACTGCTAAGTTTTGTAGCTAGAGGGTCGGCTCATAAGTAACACTTCCTCCAAGATAGATTCATCAAAGAAAATGACATGTTTAAATAATTAAAGTTTAGGGGCTATAGTGTATCTCCCCCTTAGGACACTATGTCCCTTGAAGGATGTTGGACTGACTTTTCTGAGATATTGAGGAAGTTAAGGTAATGCACAAGGCACCTAGGGACAAAATTTTGACTGATTATCTGAGCTCTAAAACTGAAGAGTGATGCACGAATGCATAGACATACTGATTTATCTAATTAACTGAGTAACTGGTAACTGAATGTTGGGTATGCAAGACTGAATTGTACTTAATCTAAATAGCTGGGCTGAGGACATAAAGTATTATGCATATGAGAAGGAACTGACTGAGTAACATGAGGTAACTGATCATGGATTTCATGGAAGCTATATTGTTTGAAAATGCAGGACCAAGTAGATTACATAATTTGGAAACACTCCATAGACTGAGGTATTCAAATACCTATAACTAAGTAACTGATAACTATACATTATGGTCAATCAAGTCTAAAATTAAACTGAATTTTTGAGCTAAATACTAATCTGAAGATAACACTATAACTTGAGACTGTAACTGGGATCCATATTGGAACTAAATGTTGGGTCCTGATAAATGAATACTAAAACTGAGGTTTAGACTGATACTGAAGTGCTTAATTCTAAGACTGAACACTAATTACTGAGTATTGAGTACTGAATGTAACTGAGATGGCAATTGAGTTGTGTTAGTTGCACAATGAAGGCTGACATAAGTTAAGGCTCTGAATGTACACTCATACTCTGAAATTTCCCAATTTCTATGTACTACTTCTTGCTAGCTATTTACTTACACACTTATCATGACATTCAAGCCTATCTTCATAAATACACCCTCGTGTAAAGAAAGCATGCAACAACCTTCTCTTAACATGAATCATTCACTCTCTTATTTAAGCAACTGCTCTTTGCTACACTATACTATTTTCACAAAGAGACCTCACTAAAGAGGTAAGTCATGAGGATCTAAAACATGAATAGACACTTAACTGAACTTGGCACTTGACTAAAGTCTGAGGGATAGAATATAAATACCATATGTGTATCAAAAGGTCTAAAATGAGGATATACATAACATAGTCTGAATTTAACTGATCAGTAGGGACGTAGCATGATTCATGGAAGCTGAGTATACTGTAAAACATTATATGCGTTCATGATTCATGAGCTACATGACCTGAATTAGGATTTTCTATTTTTGTGGGATATGATCTGCATTATTGAGGGGAATAGAACTGAACCCCTTATGCTGGGAACTGGAATAATATATGATCTTATGAAAAGTTTGCGAATATAAGCTAGGTTCATAGAACTAATTCATACTGCGAGGTAAACTGGTACCCCTTATACTGGGAATAGAAACCATACATGATTTACAAAAAACTTCATGAGCATGATTCGTGACCATAGATTTGACACGCAAGGCCTGAGTGGATTTCGTGATAGTTGAAGTGCAAAACTCTGCACTGAGATAAAAATGGGTCGAGAATCGTCTTCCCTTACTGCTTTCTATATATACTAGCACTACTACTGGAATTTGGGAGCCTGAAATGGGTCACTCAATCTATCATCTCCCCCTTGGATTTAAGCCATCATCATAAGTCTGTAAATATTTTACTAAAATCTAAACTGAATTGCAATCATCATCACATACTTACACTCTGTTCGACACATGCTTGCCTTACTAAAAACATCATCTGGCTCTATTTCTTCATATACTACTAATATCAAATCCACACCTTCAAGCCTAATGTCATGTCAATAAACTTAAATTCTTGCTCGCACTTTTCAAGCCTACTGATTAACTTTTGTAAAACTATCCCCATGAATACATAATTTGTTCAACCTAGATCATGTTATCCCAACTCTCTTACGGCTAAACTCTTAAGTTCATGCTTCTAACTCTAGGTCATATGCTATCATAGAATTCGGAGAAGGGATCTTCTAAAATATGAGTACTCACGATTATGAATAAGAGTTGTACAACTCTGGAAAATAACTGAACTGATGGGATACTTTTAAGCTTGTGGACAATCCCATAACTAATTGTAGGGTCTGTCTGAGAAAGCCCTATTTATAGGACTCGAGCTTCACTGCTTCTGTAACCTTGAAAGTAAGGTAAAGTTGACATGCGTGAAACATAATGAGAATCTATAATAGTTTCTTAAAGAACCTTTCTATAGCATGATCTGAGACATGAAATAAGGGAAACTGTTTCTAAAACCTCTCATAACCTCCTGCACATAAGTGTGGTGCACGACACACGCATGTGCAAGACTCTACTAGATGCGGTTTTTTAGACTTCCTAAGATACTATTGAATCTTAGGCTCTGATACTAAGTTTGTAATGACCTGATTTTCTACACTAGAATGCTACACGGTGCTCATGACCTCGAAGGACCATAGGCTAACCCATGACTTATATCTGCACCTGCATACAACATAAAAGACTGAAAAATTCAAAAACATGAACTAAAAGGCCATAAAGTTCAAACTGGATAAACATTTGATAAGAACAATGTCTGAAAGCAGTTTAACAATACCAAAACAAATCTGAAATAACTGTCTGACATGCTATAGTTTGAAAGCCTCTAAACTATATGAAAAAGGAGTTGATAGGACATATCCCCAACTAAATTTGACTACTGAAATAATCTGAAAATTGAAATAATAATGTAACAATCATATCTTCGAAGGATGGGACTCACTGCTAACTCTGATCGCTAAATTGGGATGCTACTGGCCCTCTGGAGCTTGTGCTTCTAAACCTATGGTATAAGACACCATAGCGCAAATGCGTCAGTACTTTCAATGTACTATTATACAAGTGAGGTAGGCTGAATGCAAATGATTCATATGTATGAACAATACTAACTGATAGACCAACATGAACGTGAGAATACATGCATGACTACGTAACTGTAACTGAGATCGTGATAGGACTGAATACTGAATTCTAACTATTGAGTTTACTGATATAGACATCTGAGCCACTGATGAATGAGAAAGACTGATACTGTATTACTGAATACTAAGGGACTGATACTATGTTATAGATACATGACTAACTATGTCTGACAGTTCTCATTATGAAGAACTGGTCTAGTAGACTGTATCTAATAGTCTTAGAGTTGAATATTGATAACACAGGTTCTGATAACTGATATAACTGATAACATAAGTTTCGATAACTAATATAACTAATAACATGAATGACTGTATCTGACAGTCCTGAATCTGATGGAACTAGCTGAGTTTTGTACTGTATCTGAATTGACTATACCTGACAGTCCTAAAATCTGAAAAACTATCTGAGTTTTTTACTGAGACTGAGACTATAACTGAGATTGTGGGAAGTAGTTATCTAACCGACATACACCAAATCTGTTATAATAGCTGAGCTGGGGTCCAATCTGTGCCCTGATTGGAAGGGTGTCAATACCGCGCCACTGGTAAGGACAATATGTGAGTAACCCTTATATAATAGGTAACTCTAATAAGAACGGTGGAAACTCTCATATAACAGGTTAAGCAACCTTATCTACCCTCATATAGTAGGCTACGATGTCTCAACCTATGTTGGCTACATAGTTCTGGAACTCACAGATTGCTTCTAAGAATCGCACCCTCGTATAACAGGTAAGTTTCCATCCTTGGGTCCACTCGATGCTAATTGCTACTCCAATCTTAATAGATGTTGAACTGATTAATTATGCTGAACTAATTAACTGAACTGATGCTGATGGTATAGTTTAGTAGAGCTTAAATAAATTTACTGAGTTTAGTTGACTTACAGAATGCTACTGAGATTTAAGGACTGATTGAGAGTACTGAGGTTATTGAGACTTACTGGGAATACTGATATTACTGAGATTACTAAGTACTGAGATCACTGAGATTACTGAACTATTAAGATTAATGAGATTTCTGAGATTTTTTGAGTCACATGACTGACTGATTTTTATGGATCGTAGCTTGACTAAGAGTATCATGAAAATATGACATGGCTTTAGGCACACAGCTAAATGTTTAGGTATAAGTACCCCCAGGACTCGATGGAAATAAACTGACACAACATCACTTTCTTGAATACATGACCGTCAATATTAATCCATAATACATAAAAGAGGGATTTCATGAAGTACATAGTCATCATAATGTCTAACATGAATGGGAATGCCTGTAATCAAGTCATCAACCTCATATTCTAATATCATAGGAATTCCAACAATATATACTTTTCATAACGATAACATGGAAACCATTTAAACATAAGGGAATGGCAAACATGTAACATTTAGTTAATATTGTAATAATTAGGGGATAACTCATGTGGTACTTCATAATCATGATCTTGTACCTAACATGGAATGCATATAGACACACTATGAATCCATTCTCCAATCATCATATACATTCCATTAATACATATATTGCACAACAACAACATGTGAGCCCTTTGAACATAATAGACTAGCATGAATTTATCATATAGTTTATCCCTAAGCTATAATACATGATTTCTATCCTTCTAGGCATTTTATCAAACACCTTACATGCACAACTTTGGGCATAGGTATACTTATCAGTTTAACAATCTTAAGCCACCCAAATTCATGGATTTCAACTAACATGCTCACATACCTCATGAAAATACATCAAGATACCAAATAACAACCATCAATATTAACATAATCATACCACAACATCATAATCACAATTCATGATTTTATAACTTGATTCTTCAGCTCCATGCATGAAAGGGATCCATGGATGAACACTAAGCATACCTTAGATGGAAGATCCATGAAAATTAACGGTGAAATCCTTTGAATCTTGAAGCTCCTATGAAAAACCTATGGAGTTCTTGAGAGAAATTTGAGAAAAGAGAGTATAATGTGGTTGGATTGGGGATAAATTCCATGTTTACGAAATATATAATGGTGGGAAGATGACCTAAATACCCCTCTAGATGTATCTTTTAATTTTTGAGAAAATTTCCCGATTTGGGACCCTGGAGCGACGCGGAGATATCGTGTTGCCACTTGTTTGCAACCTGGAAACTCACCACAACGCAGTGGAATTGCGGTAAGACACTGGAAATTGACAAACGTCATTTTGGCTTATGGTGCGACGCACCACTGACTGAAATGAAGCTGCTGAAACTTTAAATCTCCATAACTTCTTCACTTGGTGTCCGTTTTAGGATAATTTGGTATCGATGGAAAGATTATTCAATTATCGACAATTTGAAGGATATAAATATGCTAAAATACCACCTATAAATAAAGTTATGCTCATTCAAAGATGATCTATGTGAAATCACACATGAAAACTTAGTGGATTCAAAATGTTTTAGCTTGGCTTACTCTAAGTGACTCTTATGAACATGCTTAACACGTTATAAGCTATATTATCACTAGGATACTTATCCTAATTCATGTACTCAAATATGAATCACAGGATAGGAGGTTTCATGTGTAAGAACAACGATTCATTTTCTAGCTTAGAAATATACGGGGTATTACAAGTACTAAGCTAAATGAATATATATTTCATCTAGTAATGAACCAAAGAAATCACCTAGGTATATTTCTATCCTAGATGCAAATTATAACCCTCGTTATATAGAATTTTATAATCCTACTTTATTATTCCCCATGTACTATCTTTTTGTTCCTCCTTTCGGGCTTACAAGTTGACTATGGATGTATTCTAAGGTTAGATACTCCTTAAAATAGTTATAACAAGTATAAACTATCAACGAAATATGATAAGAAATAAAAAACAAATCAATTCAAAGCAATAGTATTTATGCTCTTTGCCTTAACCTCGGAAAAGGGGTTTTTATCCGCTCATAGACATAACCATAATCACTATAGATGAATACAAGATAAAATACATAAATAAACTAAAGTAAAAGAAAAACAACCCTAATAGAAGTTTTTTAAAACATGCCTCAATGTTTTCAAGTCTTCCAAAGTGTTTTGTATCATGCACAAGTGTTCTATTTATAGGAGGACGATTTGGCTGAGTTGGAGACTAGGTCTGTGACGCCCCTCTCAACGCGGGGACCAGGATCTTCGATACGGCCTCATCACAGTGATACACTGGAAATCATCTTTTAATTATCATCTTCATCTGCTTTGACCCTCTCATCACCTATACCAGGGTCCTGATGCCCTGATGACTCTAGACACCCATTTTCACTTCTAAACTTATCTCGTGCACTCATCCTTCCATCCCAAGCCTTTTGGTGTTGTTTCCACTTAATTTAAATATTTTGTATCATCCATACATAATAATAATCAACTAAAAAAGCATCCTATAGCCTCAAACACCGCGTATTTGAGCTCAAAACAATATAATGTCTAAGACAACAAACTAGAAACTTAAGCTAGGAACTAGTTTTTCCCTATTGGATCTTTAACTTATTGTTTGACTCTAGGGTTGATTCAATTTAACCTTAAACCTTGTAAATAAGTAATCAAACACTAATATTCTCAATTATAAATTATTCCCATATTAAGCACATAAGTAGTCCTCAGAATAAGACTAAATAAGCTAGAATAACAACGATGAGGTGCATAAATCTACCTCAGATCACTACCCCACACTTGAAGCCTTGTTCGTCATCGAACAACTCTTTACACTAAGCATCATAATAAGAAGACACTACATACTTCTTCTATGAGCAATACACTCAATCTAGTGCTACAATGACTACACAAAATGCAAGTTTCAACACTAAGCATGTGATACATAATTGAAAGATCAAGAAAACTACTCCAACACATTCTAGTCTCAAGAATTGACTCACCAAGTGGGAAAAATCATGCATATTACTCAATTAAGGAGATCATATAAAGCACCCAACTATCATCAAACATGTACCCTCACAACAATATAGTTACCGATAGTCACTTACATAGATGCAGTTTATCACAATATGGTGTAGTATAAAATTAAGCTTACTATCCCAATAAATTCACAAGTTACACAAGATAAACCATAGGCTTTCCCATAGTGTAGTACTACACTAATGTCAGAATGTTAAAGCTCAGGATCAAGTAGGTCTTTAAGGGTTTAATGTTGGCTAAGGGATGGGTAGGAACTATTTTGATCAAGAATAGTGACTATCTTCTCTAAGAGATTTAATACATCATGTTTTCATTTAATTCACTTTCCACCACTTTTGTCTACCCCCATATTTTGTTTTGCCCCATCTCATTAAGCTTATATAATATAGGAGGGAGTATTATCTATTAATACATGATTCAATTTATTAGCATAAATTTCTTTCACTTCCAACCTCAATACATCAATTGTACACATAAATAACTATTACTTTAGGGCTTTACTTTCACCTTTATCCTACTTAAATTTCAAACTCCTTAACTCAATTAATTTTGTACTAAAGAGCATAGGAGATTTGGATCAAATTATGGTCAATCAAATAAGGGGATACAGGATACATATGAGGCTGCCAAAGAAAATAAGCTAAAGGCTTAATTGGACTAACTAGGATTATGCACAATAGTAGGTCAAAAGAGGTATGAAACATAGATATCAAAGAATTTCCTATATCATGTCATAAACCAACACTCTTTATTTTACTTTACACACACACCATGGATGTTCTAGATATCATGTGCAACAAGGAAAACACAAAAATCTCACACTCATATGGAACATGCTCAACTCAAGAAGGATTATCATAGACTCTCAAAAAAATAATAGCATGAATTCAAGACACTAAGACAACAAGTACAAGACTCATAAACTAGATCCTAGGAGTCTTAAAAGTAGTAATTCACACCATCAACATGCTCTTTACATTCATAAAGACTTGTATCATGCAATCACATATAGCACCAACAAGAAGATCTTACTTATATTAACACAAAAAAATTACTCTTATCCTATGGGAATTCCCCCACCCCATACTTAAAAAACTACTTTGTCCCCAAAGTATACTTTAAAAGTAGAGATAGAAATACTCCCTGAGCCCTCTAGGCCTAGCTAGTAGCATCTTTATACATCAAGAGGGTCCAGGGACCACACACTCAGTCTTTGCCATGCTCCTTAGCTCCAGTGTATGGTACTCGGAATTCCCATCAACCTGTGATCAACAAAAATAAAAACTACTGAAGTAAAAACTAAAATACTAAAAAAAAAACCAACCTTTAACTTGGGTTGCCTCCCAAGCAGCGCCGGATTTAGTGTCGTGTCATGACCCACATCAATTTTTTCCTCCACCATGAGAATATAAATTTTACCCCCAACCTCGCATCTATCTTTTTATTTCTCTCATAGGGTGGTGTTACAAATATTAAGGAACTGAGGAATGGATAGTTCATGGTAAACAACTTAGCCCTTAAGTGAGGCATGTTTTTGTGTTGCTTGTTTGGTACAAATTCAAGAATAAAGATTATTGTTCCTCATCTTCACTCTTCCACTTTTTTAACTGACTCCATAGTCATGTCACCATATAAACATAATGTAGAAAAGTGCTTTGAATAAGGCCCAACCAATTCCACTCCAAAATTTACAGCATCCACAACACACTCACTCTTATTTACTTTTTAATTTCAATCTCAAGAGAAAGATGACAATTGAATGGCTAAAATTCTTATATTTTCTCTAGAGATTGACTAGTATCCTCCTCTGATTTTCTTATCCTCTATGGAATTGGTGGTGGTGGTCTCTTCTTAACTTGTTTAGCAACTTTTTTTTTTGGATTACTAAGATTTTCTTAAATTATCAGCAACTTTTTCATCTGCTTGTTAAGAATCCAACTCTGCCTTTATCTACTTAGTTGTCTTTGGAGGCCTTTCATTCAGCTCTTTACCATTCCTCAAAGTGATTGCCAGTACTGGTTTAGGAGGTTCAGTATCACCAGGAAAACCACTTAAAGGCCAAGCATTTTGTCCCTACTATATTTGCCCCAACTGGTACTCCAAATTCTTCTACAGTACCTGCTAATTTTTTAGTTCAACAACCATCTATTCTTGGGTGGCCATGATTCTCTTTAACATATTCTCTATGTTACTGGCTAATGTGTTTCTCTGCTGTTGAAACTGTTATTATTGGTTGTTATTCCAGAATTAATTTTATGTCTAAGTCTGACACTTTTGACTGTAGGAATTGCCATAATTTTGCCTTTGAGAATTGCCCACAAATATGACTGACTCAGGATTTGCACCACACATAGCTGCATAGTGGCCACTATTTTCACAAACCACACACCAACTTGTGGCCTTCTCCACAAATAGGATAGTTTCCTCATTATCTTGTGAAGGTCCCGTCCATACGCATCTATTAAAATCTAGACAAAAATCCTCTCAATGGGGTCTCCCACAAAAACAACAAGAATCATCATTACTTAAAAACCATTTATCCCAAGCTGACATATAAAGAAGTGTGATAAAAAAGAAAAATAAACTAAAAAGAAAAAAATACTAACCTATGTAGAATTTAATATAGCTAAACTAAAAATAATATAATTTTCTATTTACAAGTCCCTGGAAATGGTGCCAAAAACTTGTTGCGCCCAAGCGCACACGCAAATGTATGTGGCCTCACCAAGTAGTAAAGTGGCCCTTTAAAAGCCAATTATCGATCCCAAAGGGAATTGTGTTAACAACTATCTAATTCTAGTTCACTATGTCTAGTACTCAAGTGCTATCACAATTAAAAGGGTTTGAGATTTATAACTAAGGTAAAATATACAATGCAAAAAAGTAAAGTACTTGAACAATCAATGGAGAGAAACCCAGGGTTAAGGCTCTACGAACAATCCTACGATGCTATTGAACTTCATTGGTTAAATTACTTATCTTGGTTGTTGATTCACGAGGTTAATAATATGATCATAGTCTTCAGAGCCTCTAATCGTCTATCTAACTTAGACCCACAACTACATCATTGAGCGAGGATGTGAGAAGTAATCTAAATATATTTATATTTTATCCCATAATAAACCAAATCGGTCACCTAAATATATTCCTATCCTAGATGTAAATTATAACCCTCCTTAAGTAGAAGTTTATAATCCTACTTTATTCATCCCCAAGTACTATCTTCTTGTTCCTCCTTCTAGGCTCAAAAGTTGACTATGGATATATTCTAAGGTTAGATACTCCTTAAAATAGTTATAAAAAGGATAAATAAATAATCAAATATGATAATCAATCAAAACCAACTCAATTCAAAGAAATAGTATTCATGTTCTTGGTCTTAACCCTGAAAAGGGGGCTTTTAATCACTCATAGATATAACTGTAATCACCATGGATGAATACAAGATGAAATCCATAAATTAACTAAAGAAAAAGAATAAAAACCTTAATTTAAGTGTTGTCCATCCTTCCTAAATGTTTCCAAGTCATCCAAGGTGTTTTGCATTGTGCACAAGTGTCCTATTTATAAGAGGATGAGCTGAGTTGGAGACTAGGTACGTGACGACTCTTTCAACACGTGGACCAGGATCGGCGATGTGGACTCATCGAGGTGAAATGATATAAATCATATTTTAAGAAGCATCTTCATCTGTGTCACCCCTCTCATCTTGTGGATTAGGTTTCGCAATGCCTTGATGATTCTGGACACCCATTTTCACTTCTAAACTTGTCTCATGCACTCGTCCTTCCATACCAAGACTTTTGGTATTATTTACACTTGATTTACAGCTTTTTTAATGTTTGTACATCATCCTTATCAACTCACCAAGCATCCTATAGCATCAAACACCATGGATTAGAGCTCAAAACAAAATAATGTCCAAGACAACGAACTAAAAACTTAAGCTAGGAACTAGTTTTGCCCTTTTTGATCTTTAACTTATTGTTTGAGTCTAGGATTGATTAAATTTAACCTTAAACCTTGAAAATATGTACTTAAGCACTGAGATGCTCAATTATACCATTATTCCTATATTAAGCCCAAAAGTCGTCCTCAAAACAAGACTAAATAAGCTAGAATAACCTCGTTGGAGTGCATAAATCCATCTCAGATCAAGCACCAATTTTTAAGTGATTGTAGGATAATATCTTACAAAACTATATTCTTATTAATTCAAAACCCCCTTCAAAAATAACTTCAATAATCTAGCTTCTATCCATATTCCCCTACGAAATTGACCCCAACCTAGTTGGGTTCTGTATTTGTTTTAAGGAATGTTTTACATTTCATGTGAGGTGTATTTAGGTTATATTTAAAAGGCAATCAAAATAAAAATGAGAACAATACATGAATGAACTCCATTGAAGAATCACTAATTACTTTAACCTACTTTCTTAATTCATCATGGTTCCCACAATCCTATTTATGGAATTTAGCTACTCCTGTTTATAGAATCAAAATTAAAACATGTAAAAAATATCATTGTTATGAAATTAAAAATTTGATAGAATAAATTCAGAATCTTGAATTATCAAATCAATATCCAGAATCAAAGTATGTAATTTCTCCTAAAACTAAAGAACAAATTGTATTAAACTAAGACAACTTTTTTCTTAGGCTAAAAAATGTATAAACTGTACAAAAACCTAGGAAAGATATTTATATCCCAAAGAAAAACTTATCCTACACACACCAAGATCAAAAGATCGACAGCTCTTATGATTTGGACAATGTGTTTATAGGTTGGAGTTCACCACTCGTGGTTTTCCATCAGAACAAGAATATTTTCCAGTTCCTATGAGTTAGCGTGGAATTTGTGTCTCAACTTATGTGTAGTACTCAGACTCTTGCTCTCAAAGTATAGATGGCACCTTTTTTTATCTTCCTCCTTACAGTTCATAGTATGAGTCAAGGATGACTTGTACCTCATTTCAATGAGTTGTTAGACGAGTCATGGTATCAATATTGTTCTTCAAGTTTTTCTGATCTTTAGTACTACTGTAGTAATAATTCGTACTTTAAAGTACAACTCATACGTAGATTCCAGGAGACACACTTGATCTTTTTTTGTTTGTTTTTCGACTTGTACCTTTTGGGACTCCTTTTCCCATACAAACACATAAAAACATATCATATAAAACTATATGTACTTAAGAATATGCGAAATATCGCTATTTTAAGGCTTAAAAGTACTATAAAATCATTATACATCTTCCAAAATCTTTGAATCGATAACACATGCTCTCAACATATACTCAAGAGTCAAAATAGTATGCTCCTCTAGACTGTCGGTCTGTTGATAAAAAGTGGTACTAAGATTTAACCTTGTACCCAAACCTTTTTGAAAAAATTGTCAAAGCGAGATGTAAATTTTGCACCTCGATCTAAAATAATGGATAATGAAATCCCATAAAGTCTAACTATCTCATTAATATACGATCTAACATAATCCTTTATTATATCAGTCATTTTGACCCATAAGAAATGGGCTAGTTTAGTGACATGATTAATAATTACCTAAATCAAATTATACTGGCATCATGTACATAGAAAACCTGTAACGAGAACTATATTAAGCATCTCCCACTTCTAAGTAGGAATGATTAAGTCTTGAGCAATTCCATCGTACCTTTGATGTGGAATCGTATTTGTTGACACTTGGACACTTGGCTATAACATTTTCAATATCCATTTTCATTGCATTTAACCAATAGACCTCTTTCAAATCGTGATGCGTCTTTGTAGAACCTAGATGAATAGAGTATCTATAAATGCATACCTCAATCATAATTTGCTCTCTCAACACATCAATGTATGAAATACATAGTCCACCTTGATATTAAATTACACTATCTCCCCAAGGGAAAAACCTAACACACTCTTCTTAAGGATTTCTTCATTCAACTAAAGGAATGTGGGATATTTAACTTGCTTCACTTTCACCTCCATGACTATCAAAGACTCAAAAACTTATGTTTCATTATTCCACCATCATCAAAATTTATAAGAAAAACTCTTAATAGTGCAAGTATATAAACATCTTTCACAAGATCCTTCTTACCTTACTCCACATAAGCACTAATGTCGCCAAAACTATACCCTCCGAGGAGATACAATGCAGTTGTTGTTAAATTATAGTAACCCAACTAGGTTGGATTTAATCCTTAGGGATAGGTTGAATTCGTCTCTCAAACTATCTAAAATAGCCGGAAATACAGAAAAGTAAATATGGGGGATTATTTTTGTAATTAATAAAAGTAACAAGATTTGAATGTTTTTGGTTGTAAAAAAACTTAAACGAACACTAGACTTGAGTTCTCTCTAGCTTCTAATTTCATAAATTTATCATGCTCAATCGAGCTATCTTAATGTCACACATATTGAACCTAACAATTTCACCAATCGTGTTTTGAACACCTTTGGTGAATTTCACTCATTACCTTTTGAGTCTCACAGTGTCGCATTACTAACACTTGTCTTGGATCCTAGTTTAGTTATCACCTTTTGGCTCCCTAGTTATTAGACGAGGGTTGATAGTCTTGAACCACTATTGTAATCTTCTTTTCCCAATCTTGAACTCTTTTTTTAGGACGATAGCAAATACAGGAAAGTTCTTAATGTTGTCTACTGCTAATAAAGTAACTAAACTGAAGAAGATTACAATACATGTAGAAATAATGATCTAGATGGATCTTACACTTCCCCTACTTTTTTATTCTGCTAGGGTTCCCGCAATCCTAGCTAAGGAAATTAGCTACACATAGTTGTGAAACAATACATGAAATTTAATAAATAAAGCATATGAATAATCTCACAATAACTGATAAAGAAAACCCAAAGCCTCAAATCTATTAATCAATGAAAAACCAAGAACAATAGAATCCCAAGATCAAAAGTCAATCTTAGAGTCAAAATAAGTTTTTTAATAGTATGATCGAATCAAAAGGCATTCAAGTGCATAAACTAACTAAAAACCTCATAAGAGTATTTATAGATTTCATAAAACCCCTAAAAATCTAAACCAAAATGAACTGGGAAACTTTGGGTCGGGTATCACTTATCTCTAGTAAGTGACCATCGTAAGTAGCACTTATCTCAGGTAGGTGACCCATCGTAGGTAGCACAAAGTTTCTGCACAGTTTCTCTAGACTTGGACCTTCTGATACCTACACTGCATAGTGTCATAGATAGTATTTATGAGTCGTCGGTGGATCATTATAATGATAGGAAATCTTTACTTCTGCAGCTTCTCTAAACCTAAGTTTTCTGACACTTACTCCACCCTAACTACGCCAAGTAGGTCGCACCTACTCAAGGTAGGTGCCAACATAGGTAGCCTAAATTTTAGCTTTTAATTTCTTTTCTTCTATTTAGCTCCCAAAACCTAATTTTCTGCAAAATTCACAAAAAACACATCATATCCACCAAAGTAAGAGTAAGTACTTGCATATTTCTTGATTTTAAGCATTGAAAGTTCCATGAAACTATGGCACATCAGCAACACCACCCATGGATAACCTTCTAAGCGCACCACCTATAACATTTTCCTTACGCGAATGGTAAATCATACTCATATCATCATACTCTAGAAGCACTAACCATATTCTCTATTAAATATTCAACTACTTCTGATTGAACACATATTGTAAACTCTTATGATATGTGAAAACATCTATATATCAACCAAAAAGATTATGACACTAACTTTTCAAAGAAAACACAATACTTGCTAACTCAAGGGCATGGGTGGGTTAATTTCTCTCATGAATTTTAAACTATCTAAAAGCATAACCATTAACCTTACTATATTGCATCAATACACAACTAAGAAATTTTGTATGCATCACGATATAACACAAAACCATTTATATCCACTTGAAATGTCAAAAATAGAGTTAAAGTCAATGAGTTCCAATTCCTAAAAACTCTTAGCAGTATCAAACTACTAAAATATTGTATTTTTCTGAGTCAATTTGGTCAATGGGGCAACAATAAATGAAAACCCTCTACAAACCATCTGTAGTAACTAGATAAACACATAAAACTCCTGATATATACAGGGACATAGGTCTAGAAATAATAACACATGCCCAATTCTTAACTTCTTCAATTTTATAAGAGACAACTTGAATACCCTCACTAGAAATTACATGCCCAATGAACATTGGGGACTTCAATCAAAACTCACATTTCTAAAACTTCATATACAACTGCTTATATCAAAGAGTTTGAAGAATAATTTTTAGGTGGGCAGTATATTCTTACTCACTAGGGCATGGATTAAAATATCATCTATGAAAATGATTACAAACATGTCAAGGAATAATTTAAATACCCTATTCATGAGATCCATAAAGGTTATGGGAGAATTGGTTAACCTAAAAGACATGACAAGAAACTCATAGTTATCATACTAAGCATGGAAAGCCATTTTCAGAATGTCATACTCCCTAAAATGTCACACTCTTTGATGTTCAATTGGTGGTAACTAGATCAAACATCAGTTATAGAAAAACACTTGCCCCCCTAAAGCTAGTTGAATAAATTATTAGTTCTAGGAATGGGATATTTATTTTTAGTGGTGACCTTATTCAACTGGCAGTAATTAATGAACATTCTTAGGGACCCATATCTCTTATGCACAAAGAGAATTGAAGCACCCCATGAATAAATACTACTCCAAATAAAACCCCTATCTAGAAGATCTTTCAAGTATTTTTTAACACTTTCAATTCAGCCGAAGCAATTTAATATGGTAGGGTAGATATAGGTTGCATACCAAGAGAGACTCCAGAAAGATCATTAGAAAGGCTATTTGAAAATCATTAGCTATAGGAGTAAGTGAAGAGATAGGGACTCCCTACTGGAATCCTTAAGCTGAACTAGATAGTAGGTACAACACCTTAAAATCAACCTTTTAGCCTTAGGATGAGAGATGAAACAACCTTTTGTTACGACAGGACTACCCTTCTATTCTAAGATAATTTTATCTAGAAACTAAAATTTCATAATTCGAGTTCTATAATCAATTAAAGCATAACAAGAGTATATATATTCCATGCCTAAAATGACATTAAAGTCTACCATGTCTAACTCTACTAAGCTAGTTGTGGTATCATTTTGAAGAATGGACATGGTGCAATTTCTATAACTTTGCTTAGCTAAGACAGACTCACTAATTAGAGTAGGAACAGAAAAAGACTCTAGGAGATGTTCGGGACTAATTTTGAATTTCATAGAAATATAAGGATTCATGAAAGGAAGTGGTAGCTTTAGGATCTAATAAGGAATGCACATCAAGAGAGAAAACTTTCAATGTAGTAATAATGATATCAAAGGAACTTTCCTAATCTTGATGGTTGGATAAAGCAAGGAAGTGGTTCTGACAACAACAAGAACTCGAAGCACTACCTCTTTTATTATCATGACCTGTAAGAACTAATGGAGTAGTTTGGACTCTATTGCTCCCATTCCCTACCTAGCCAAAGGACAATCTCTCAAAATGGGACTTTGTTGTCTGCACTCAAAATACACATTGCTACCAAAGAGGCACATACTCAGATGGTTTTTCTGTACTTATTGAAAAAATGGGTATAAAGGTCCCTTCACTATATTTCCTTGAGATTTAGGACCTAAAGCTCTAAATCTTTGAGCATTACCTAAACTCGAATGTTGGGGCATTACCTGAAGATAATGATTATATGAAGGAATTATTTTAGAAGGAAGTTTTATTCCTATTTCTATCCCTCTACTGACTTTGATCATTGTTAGCCATCATGTCTCTCTTACTATAATATGATTCTCTATCCTGCAATTTATCCTCTTTAATATGTTGAACATGAATCTGATCTTGGGTATATTTATACACCTAGACGTCATAATATATGCGCATTTAGCTTAGTTTTGAGGACTTCTTAGTATGGTTAATAAGGTATATTAAGGGTTTAATTGTCTATGTATGTTCTAATTACATGTTTATAGTGTTTAAGGTAAATTTGAAACAATTCAAGGGTCATAAAAATCAAATTAAGTTTAGACGAGAAAACTGGTGATGCTAGCTTGAGCTATGCTTGTTCTAGTGTACTTTCATGAGCTTTATTATGTTTTATGGATTAATGATTGTTATATGTTGTAGTGTACCTTTATAGGTGATATTTAATCTAAATAAATCATAAAAAAAGCCATAATTAGTGGGGAAACAAGGAATAATTTCACGAGGAGAAAGGAGCAAAGATTTTCCAAAATATTTGCCTAAAGGGCTTGTCCTTGCGCCGCACCCCCATAACATGGGAGGTATATTTACATGCACCCCTATTTCTAGGTAGTTATATTTTAGGTGTTATATTGGCCTGAATCATACTCCCCCCCCCTTGTACCTATGATGGCCATGCGACACAACCCTTCTCCTCTTCTGGATATCTAAAAATTGACCTTTTAATTCTTTAAGCTGGGGGCAAAGTTGTAAATGCATACATTTCATATCGTTCATCCTATGGAAGACATAATAAACTATATAGGGTGTATTTATCCACGATTACACCTAACTTTTGGACTAACACAAGATTGGCAAAGGGCTCTACGCTGCAATTTTTCTTCTTTATTTTAGTTTTCTTGTAGTTTTTACTTATGAATTCATTTATGGTGATTCTTTATATGAATATGAGTGTGTAAACATTCTTTTAATATGGTTGAGGATATAAATATGATTTCTTAGCATACATTCCAGTTGTTTTTAAGTTGATTATCATATTCGGTTGTTCATATGATTTTGAAATAACTATTATATTGACTTGCTACCTTTAGAATACATTTACATTTCTATTGTGTGCACAGAAGGAGGAACATTAGATTAGAACGTGGAACATATGGATTGGGTTCTTGTATTTTATATGAAATAATGATAGGATTCACGATTAGGATAGGAATATACCTAATTCGTTATATTTGGTTCAAATATGGGATGACATACAAATGTGTTTGAATAGTTATCAAATCCCCGCTCAATAATGTAGTTTTGGGGGTAATTTAGATAGATGATAAGTGTCTCAAAATACCCTAATCTTTTTATTACCTCCGTGAATCAACAACCAAGATAGTTAACTTAACCGATGGGATTTTATAGCTTTGTAGGATTGTTTAAATTGCCTTGACCCTATATTTCTCCTAATTTTTGTTTCAAACACTTTACTTTCTCATTATTGTTTATCATTACTTTTTAAACCTCAAAACTTAAACTCTTTTAGGCTACTAATCACACTTTCTTAACTTTAATAGTAACATTTGAATTGGATTACTTATTAATCACCAAGTCCCTGAAGGATCGACATCTAGCTTGAAAGGGCAACTTCATTACTTTCACCACCACACAAACTACTATGTGGTTGGATGCAACAAGTTTTAGGCGTTCTTGCTGATGACTTGAAAATTAACAACCTTCTAATTTTTAGTTTGGCCATTCTATTTGATAAGTGCTAACAACAGGTCTTATCTACTGAACTTGCATGTATATGTTTGAATCTCAAGTAAGTTTCCAAGGTAAAGGGATTTTGTTGAACCATATCTAGAACCTGAGTGATGCTTGTACCAATTATGAAGAGAAGTTGTACTTCTCTATCCAATCCCACAAGTTCAACAATGTGAGACCATTCTAGCTATCATGGGTGATGATTAACTAGCCCGTAAGATAGTGCCTGAAGTAGCAGTCCCACTTATAATTAATGTTACCTCCAGTATTCATAGACCAACTGCAAGAAGCTGACTTGAGCTTAAGTAGAACATAGAGTACTTATTACACAGTGGTTAGTTCATAAGCTTTTCATATGAGGATCCACAAGTCCACTTATAGAATTTCTTAGAGATCAGTGAAATATTTATTCTTGCTGGAGTCTGCACAGACAATGAGAGGATCAAACTCTTTCTATTCTCATTATTAGAGAAAGTGAAGAAATAGTTGAAGGCATAACCTTCAAACTCAATCACAACTTGGGATGACTTGTCAAGGAAGTTCTTTATTCGATTCTTTCCTTATGGAAAAATAGCAAGGTTGAGGAGTGAGATCCTAAGTTTCAAGCAAAAGGTAGATAAAAATCTCTATCATGTATGCGATATATTCAAGTCTATTCATAAATATTGCCTGCATCACCAATAGACAAATGAGGTATTAGCTCATACTTTTGTTAGAGGACTGGAACATAACACAAAAATATTTCTTGATTCAGTTGTAGGTGATCAGGCTTTGGAAAAAAACTATAATGAATTGTATACTCTCCTAAACCAAATTCCATAAGGTAATCCCAAATGACAGGATGATGTATCCAAAAGTATGGTAAAGAAGCTCGTAGTATGATCGAGGTAGACAGTATCACAGCCTTGATTGCACAGTTGGTCTCGTTTAAGAATTGGATGATGACATTGTTAGTAAGTTGGGCTTAACTCAACCTCGGGCCTAGGTTAATACAATTCAATAGGGTCGGTCTTAGGGTGAAATTTATGATAGTGGTGGTCACTCTTTAGACCTATGTGGAGCAAATTTTGAGTCTATAAATTATGTAGGCAATGCACAAAGAGGTACTCAAAATTATGGTAATGCCTCCAACCGCAACTTGCAGAGTTAATCCAATACTCATGGGGAAGTAATCAGGCTTAACTATAGCAATTTCAAAAGCATCAAGGCATTCCAAATAATACTTAGGCCAGCAATATAGAAGAGAATTTGAAAAAGATATTTTCCAACCAAGAATAAATAGCCACAAAATTAAAAAATCAAAAACTAACTCAGAAGAATTTAGAAATATAGCAGCGCCAATTAGCTCAAGAGCAGAACACAAGACCTCAAGGGGGTTTTCCTAGTGATATAAGAAATCCAAAGAAAAGTAATGGCAATCACCTTGAGGATTGGTAGAGACTTGTTTAACGACCCTCCAAAGAAAAATAATAAGGTGCAAGCAGAATTGATCACACCAAGGCTAACTTAAAATCAATTGGCTACCAAAAAGCTGTCAAAAATAGAAAGTCTAAGTACCCAAATGAAAATTCAGTTGAGTAAACACCAGAGAGACCACCAAAACCATTCCCTTAAAAAAGTAAGAAAGCCAAAGAGAACTCTTTTTTTAAGAAGTTCTTTGATACATTAGGAGAACTTCACATTAACATTCTTTTGTTAGATGTTTTGTAGGAAATGCCTAAGTATACTAAGTACTTGAAAGACGTGGTAACAAATAACAAGAGTCATGGTGACATTAAGATGGTATCACATATTAAGGAGTGTAGTTCTATGGTAATGAGCAAGATGCCCAAAATTCTCAAGCATCCTAAGAGTTTTACCCTCCCTATACAAATTAGTGAAAGTAAGGTGGTCCATGCTCTAATTAATTTGGGGGCAAGTATAAATTTTATGCCTCTATCTGTGTTTAAAACTATGGTTTTTCAAAACTTAAGGCCTCATTTAATCATGCTCCAAATAGCAGACAGAATAAGAGTGGTTTCCAAAAAAATCATAGAAGATGTTCTCATTATGGTTGGTAAGTTTATTATCCCTCCTGACTTTATTGTTCTTGATTATGATAAATATGAGAGTGTTCCAATCATATTAGAACATCCATTCTTGGCTACTGAGGGAGCACTAATATATGTGAGAGAGGACACTCTCAAAATAAGATCGAATAATGAAATGGTGGTCTTTAGAGTGTACAAAGAACTTAACACACCCTCACACTACAATGAGATGTACATTATCATAGATATCAATGTATATGAGTGTGGTGTGGAGGAGTGAAAACCTCTAATTACCTCTTCAGGTGCTCTTATGTTGTTTCCCAAATTAACAATTTAGACTTAAATTGAGAAACTTGGAGGGGAACCTAAAAAGGTAAGTGTAGAAAGAACTATAGACCTTTAGAGTAAGCATACAAGTGATTAGAAAATAATAAGAAGATGGGATCCGATAAGGAGTAAAAGAATGAGAGATTGTGGTTAAGAGATGTGAGTTTAGTCATGACGCGATAATAAAAATCAGACGCTACTTGAGAGGTAACCCGAGTTAAGGCAATTATTTTTATTTTTTATTTTCTCTTTAGTATCACCTATTTTAGTTTCCTCCAAATCTCCTTGATATATAAGATGCGACTAGCAAGCCGAAAGGCCTAAAGAAGTATTTTTAACCCTTATTCTTTGATTTATACTTTAGGGAAAAGTATGATTTTAATTGTGGGATTAGGGAATCTTGCAATTTATTTAGGGTGAAGTGCACTATAAGAATTTCACTTTTATTTATTTTCTAGTGTTGACTAAATTTAAAAAAAATGTTATTTTTTGTTTATTTTGAGTTTGTTTTGGTGCCTGTTTAGTAGAAGCACACTTCATACACCTATCGGTTTTTTTTGTTCTTTTTTGAGGGGAAACGTTTTGAACCTAATATCCTTTTTTATTTTAGGAGTAATTTTAAAAAAAAAAATTGTTATTACGAATAAATAGAGATGCTCTTTCTAAGTGTTATACATGATTGCATGATGAAAATTGGTTTGTATGTGGCGTGATGTATAATGAGTTGAATGACTATGTTTAAGACACATAGGCTAATTTATTTGACTGTTGTATGATATTGTCTTAATTTTAAATTCTTGTTATTGCTTGGTTGGTAATCTATAGAGATCATTCTTGATTTAAGAATGTTCCATGTGTGAGTGAGGTTTTTGTTAGATTCCATGTGCATACTGATGTCTAAAAATTGATCGGTGTGTTTGCAAATTGAAATAAAGAATGTTGAGTTTAGGAGATGATATAGGTATTTCTTTGATAGCCATGTTTTATACCTTCCTTAGCTATCCCCTTTTCATGATCTTAGTTAGCCCCGTTTATCCTTTAGCATATTCTTTGTTAGCCTTATATGTAGCTTATTACTTATCTTTCAATGATCTATTATTTGATCCAAAACTCCTAAGAACTTTTATTAAAAGATTAAGATGTTAAGGAGTGCATAATTGATGAAGGACAAAGTAAAAGTGATTCCCCAAGGAAATAGCTTTGGGCATGTTAAAAAGTTTATGTATTGTTGGAAGATGGTAGTGAAACAAAAAAAAATAATCAAAAGTGAATAATGGGTTGATAGAAAATAATTCATGCTGAAGATGTGTAAGCTAGATTAAAGAGAAGGGGAAGAATAAAAGAGATATAGGAAGATAAAAATGGTGGAAATTGAGATTGTTGGAAATGAGTCTAATATAAAGCGTAATATATTAAAGTACTTATGGAAGATAGTCACTATTACTACCTATAATAGTACCTACCTGTCCCTTAGCCTGCATTATAACCCTTAAAGTCCTACTTGATCTTGAAATTTGATGTTCTGATATTTATGTAGTACTACACGAAGGTCACACTTATGGTTTATCTTATATGACATGTGAATTCTTTGTGAGAGTGAGCAAAATTTAATACTTATTAGTGAATGAATATGGGTGACTCTCTTATGGTAAGGACGCATGTTTGATGATGGTTACATGACTTGTATGATCTCTTTAAGTAATATTCATGAGTTCTCCAACTTGGTAGAGTCATTTCTTAAGGTTAGGAAGTCTTGAAGTAGTATTCATATGTTTTCAATTAGAATGTGACATGCCTAAGGGTGAACTTGTTATTAATGTAGTTGTTGTGTTGTAGATTGAGTGTATTAGTTTTATTAGTGATATTAGAGTCTTCGTTTATGGTTCTTAACGTAAAGATTTTTTTGATGATGAACAAAGCTTTATGTGTGGGGTGGTGATCTTATGATTTAGGCGTATTTATACAGTTAAATGTCATTATCTATGGGCGTTTAGCTTAGTTTTGAGGACTTATTGGTATGTTTAATGAGGTACTAAGGTTTTATTGTGTTTTTATGTGTTAATTAACATGTTTTTAGAATTTAAGATGCATTTTAAACTACTCAAGAGTTAAAATGATCAAATAGAGTTCAGACGAGAAAACTAGTGATGCTAGCTTGAGTTATGCTTATTCTAGAGTACATTGATGGACTGTATTCGGTTGTATGGACTAATATTTGTTATATTATATTGTAGGAGACAATTATAGGATATTTTTAAGATAAATAAAGACTACAAACAATCCATAAGAAGTGGGGAAACAAGGAACAAGTGTATGAGGGGAAAGGACCAAAGATTGTAGGTAATACTAAAGAAGATAGGAGTCATTTCCATGCACCCCTATTTGTAGGTAATACTATTTTTGGTGTTATATGGTCATTCTTTGCACCTCTTCCCCCCCCCCCCCTCGGGCCCTGCGATGGCCATATGACACAACCCTCCTTCCCCAGACGTCTAAAAGTTGACTTTTACTTTTTTAAGTTTGGGGAAAAGTTATAAATGCATATGTTTCATATTTTGAATACTATGGAATTCCTATAAAAATAAACAAGGTGTACTTATCCACAATTACACCTCACTTTTGGAACAACACAATATTGGCAAAGGGCTCTACGCTAGGGTTTTTCTTCTACGCTAGGGTTTTTCTTCTTTACTTTGGTTTTCTTTTAGTTTTTTCTTATGAATTCATTTATGGTGATTCTTTGTATGAACATGAGTGGTTAAACACACTATTTATAGGTTTTAGTCTATGAACATTATTTTTAAGCATACATTCAAGTTGGTTTAAAGTTGATTATCATATTTGGTTGTTCATATGTTTTTAAAATTAGTATTATATTCTCGCTACCTTTAGAATAAATTTAAATTTCTGTTGTATGCTCGGAAGGAGGAATATTAGATTAGAATAGGGAACATATAGAGAGGGTTCTAGTGTTTTGGATGAATTAAATATAGGAGTCATGGTTAGGATAGCAACATACCAAATTTGCCCTATTTGGTTCAAATATTGGATGACATATAAATGTGTTTGAATTAGTTCTCAAATCCCTACTCAACAAGGTAGTTGTGAGGCCAATTTAGATATAATATTAGAGACTCAAAATACCTTAATCAAGTTATTAACTCCGTGAATCAATAACCAAGATAGTTTACTTAACCAACAAGATTTTATAGCTTTGTAGGTTTGTTCAGATTGCCTTGACCCGGGATTTCTCCTAATTTGTTTCAAACACTTTACTTTTAAAACCTCAAAACTTAAACTCTCTTAGGTTATGAATTACACTTGCTTAAATTTAATAGTAACACTTGAATTGGAATGTTTGCTAATCACCAAGTTCCTGAGGGATCGACATTAGGCTTAAAACGGTCACTTTATTATTTGCACAACCACGCACACTTGAATGTGTGGTTGGACGCAAAGAATCATAATTCAAGCTATGTACATGTCTCTAATAAACATTGTCACCTTACCCTCCTTACTTGAGAGTCTAGAAAGCCTTGAAACAAATAAGTTCATATGATTCCTCATGTTGGACACCATATCTGAAGCATAGCAAGATAGCTGTGTGAACATAGGGAAATACTTTTTTTCACTTATGGAACCCTACTACAAATTCAATAAACTCCCTACACTTAGATTTTCTCAACTTTTGGGGAAAGAAATGTCTCAAGAATGCATCCTCAAACTAGACCCACTCTGTAGGTACCACATCTTCTCCTAAAATATCTTTCCAATGGTTATACCATATGTCCACAACAACTTTAATTGATAAGAAATAAAATCAACCTTTTCTTTTTATAAAATATGAATAACCTAATGAATCTTCTAAATCTCATTAATAATATTTTGTGGATCCTCACTAAGCTTTGACCCAGAGAATATTATATAATTTATTCTGAGAAAGTCATGGACCTTTAAAGTAATCTAAGAATAGGTATTGGCTTCGACTAAATGGTTAGTCTAAGTAGCCACTATTTGGGTTAATATCTGAATATTATTCCTAAAATTAGTGGTTGAACAACAGAAGAACCAGAACCCCTCTATGTAACTAATGACACATGTGGATTCTTAGTAGTAAAATTTTGACTAAAGCAATAGTGCAACACCCTGAGTTTTTGGTCCTTGAAAATTTTCTAAAATTTTATCCTCACTATCTTGACTACAACTCACCCTACGAGTCGTAGGGTGTCTTGACAAGTCATGTGACCCTATTCATAAGGTGAATGGTGAATGGCTCTTGAGTTATTATCCTGAGTACAACTTGATGATACAAGTCATAAGGAGTCTTGACGGGACCTATGAACCCAATTATAACCAAATCAGTAAGTATATGGTAAAATTTTTCTATGACTATGAGTGGCTCACTAAGAGTCATAAGAACTTGTTACGAGTCGTTGGGATCAAATTGTAGGATGTCCAATGTTTACCCATGGATTCAGTGTTTACTATGACTGGACCCTACAAGTCGTAGGGTCCTAATATGAGTGGAACCAGTTGAGTCGTAGGATCAACAGTGTTTGGGCGTCCTGGGAACTTTTTTAGCTATGACTAATGGTGATGAGTCATAATGAGTCTGTACGATTCGTATGATGCCCTATAGTCACAAACGATAAAATTTTGGCTTTTAATTTGGGGACACTGTGGATAATTTCCTTCTTACCCAATTAAAACCCCACGTTCATAAAGCACTTACGGGGATTTTTTTCATTAATAATGTACTCAAACACTTCCAAAGATCTCTCTTAAATTCTCTTAAGCAGCAATACATAGGTTTCCAAGAAGTAGGTCATCCAAAGTCTTAGAGGTTGAATTTTTTTTTGCAAAACTTGGTATTCCAAGCATGTTACTCTTCCCTCATTGTTAATTTGTCAAAAGCATATATTTTAAAGTATTGTTAATGAGATTTTTATGTTGGTTTTGAATTAAGGGTTGAGGGTTTTGAAAACTTGTTGTTGAACAATGTTTTTCATGGTTTACAAATGACCATTCATGCTTTGATTATGGTTTTGAACTTATGGGTGCATGGGTATAGTGAATGAACTATGAAATTATCATTTTCCCTAAACTTGTGACTTTTGAAGTGGTTATGACCTCAACCCCATATTGTGAAATTTGTTTGAATTTGAAAAGTATGCATATTGAATTATTCTTAAAGTTTTGTATGATGTGAAAAGCTAATGACGCATAATAGTTTTGAATTAAACCTTGTGGGTTTTGAGTTTTCACAAGCTATTGGATAATTGAACCAAGGGGATTTTGAATTCCCCAAGTAATACAATAGTTTTGGCATATTGTTATTACCTTGCAAGTGTAGTTGGTATGACGATACCAACAATGTATGTCTTAATGTGAAATAATGTTTAGTGAATGGGAATGTGTTATAAATTTTTTAAATTGGGCTTAAAAGAGGGTTGTGTAGATGAATCATAAAAGTGGAGGTTCGAGTGACCGATACTGAAATTATGGTTACCGATGTAATGGTTGAAATGACTAGGGAGATTCCAATCTACTTTACTATTATTATTATATGATTGGGAGGTTCGAGTTCCCCATATTATATTGCATGATTTGGTGATCGTGTCACCTTGATATGCAAGGAGGTTCGATCCCCCCATAGTGCATATATATACCCTCTGGATCGTGTAGGCACATGCACTGGTGCCCTACCAGCTGGGGGAGAGTTAGGTCTATATAGCCCATGGGTGCCTTGTATGTTATGACAATTGAGATAGATGACCCATGATAAAGCGTTAAAGTATATGTTAAGCCTTGTTACCTATCCCGGTGGATGATACATACATTTATATATATATATATATTTATATATGTATATTTATTTGATTATGTTCATTGGATTTAAATTATTTGAAATTGTTGATCGTGAAATTATGTTATTCTTATCCCTGAGTTTCATGCTTTTCATGCTAGTGTTCACTCTACTAACTGTCTCTAAAATTTGTATCCTTATGCAATACAGGCACCATAGCTATTTCTACTTTTTCTACGTAGAGTTAGATTGATCATCTCAATTTATTGATTCATTCTGGTGAGTGGTGAGCTTCTATTCTTCGAAAGGCTAAGGCATTTTGCTAGATTCCACTTATAGATTTGAGTTGATAGTTTTCTTTCATTATTATTAATATTGACATTGTCATCTATCAGAGTCGGGGGTATATCTCGACCAAGACTAGTTTTTGGTTCTCTATTTAAAAGGCTTTGTTGGATTACTATGGACTTGGGTAATGTCGGTCGATTGTTTTAACTGTATTATTGATTATTGATCATAGAAGTATCTTTATTCCTTAAATTTATCTTGTTATACATTTGAAATTTATCTAACATTAGGGGTATCATATTGTTTGGTTAGGTGCAAAGGGGTGAGACATCAGGGGTATCTCATTGTTTGGTTAGGTGAAAGTGGGTGATCTTCGATCCCTAATGGACTTGAGATACCAATCAAGGACAGGCCCTGGTTTATTTCATGACAAAGATGGTATCAGAGCCTAGGTTTAGTGTTGTTGGGTGTCCACAAAGCCATGTCAAGTACAACCTCCTTTATGGGTGTGTAGCATGCCATACTTATAAGGGAGAGGCTATGAGACATTTAGAAACATTTCCCTTTCTTGTTGTTCTATTTAGAGCTATAGAGTTTAAGGTTTTGAATTACTCTAGTCCCCATTTGTTCGCCTTTCAGATGATGCCTCCAAGATGATCTGATATCCATGGGAACCTTTTGGTCCCATTTGAGGACTATAGATAGAGCTCGTCCAACTCCAGGAGTTTAGACCTTGTCTAGGGTCACTACTTCTCATTTTATTTATGGAGCTCTATTGGTTCCCCCTATCTCTCCTTAAGCACATTGAGATAATGTATTTATTGCTGAGTTTTGCCAGTCATTTTATTTACTTACCCAATTGGTGGCCTCCCAGAATGAAAGGGTTGCTTCTGTTGCTCCATCCTCTGAGACTGCTAGAGTTGGACAATTTAAGAGGTTGATTTCTCCTACTTTCACTAGTTCTAAAGTTAAGAAACATCCTCAAAATTTCATTGATGAGATAGAAAATATTTTTTGTGTAATGCATGCTACTAATATAGAGGGTGTGGAGTTCGCCGCTTACTAGTTTAAGGATGTGGCATATCTATGGTATGAAGAGTGCGACCAATCTAGGGGTTATGATGCTGAGTCTGCTTTGTAGGATGAATTCTCAAGTGCTTTTCATGATCACTTTTTTACTCAAGAGTTGAGAGAGACGAAGGCTTAGGAATTCATGAACTTGGAATAAGGCAGTATGTCAGTAAAGGAGTATGCCTTGATGTTTCACCATTTGTCACATTATGCTCCTGAGTTAGTGACTAGCATAAGGGCTAGAATAAGGAAGTTTGATTCTGGGTTGTCTATGATTTGATCTTGGAGAGAAAGGTTGCCTTATTGAACAGGGATATAGATATTTTTATATTTATGGTGTATATACAACAACAACAACAACAAGAAAAAGAAAAAGAAAAGCAACAAGAGATGAGTGAGATGTAGAGTAATAAGTTTTTATAGTTAGATTAGGGTGGGGGTCAATAGCAATATGGTAGAGATGGTGGAAAATGGCCTAAGAAGAAGTAGGGAAATTTGGTTCCTACTCTAGGTCTAGTTCACCTTATCCAAAGTCAGTGGGTGATCATTGTTCTTAGTATGATAGTAGGTTTAGACCACCATTATCCCATTCGCAAGCTAGTGAGGCTCAGTCAGCTCCATCATGTCCTCCTTGTATATTTTATGGTTAGGTGCATCATGGTGTTTGTGAAGAAGGAAGGAACAAGTGATTTAAATATGGTCAAATTGGTCATATGTAGAGGGATTATACTTTAAAGGTCGCTTTGGGGGAGAATAAGATTCCTATTTCTACTTCATCATCTCCTGCACCCAAGGGTGCTACTTCTGCTTCTGGCTTCGATGCTAGTCGAAACCATCTATACACTCTTACCACACACTAGGATTCTAAGGTGTCTCTTTATGTTGTTACTGGTATAATCAAACTCTTATCTCATGATATATATTTTCTACTTAATCCTGGGTCTACCCTCTCTTGTGTGAACCTTTATATGGCTATTCAGTTTGGTTTTAATCCTGAGTGTATTCCAAATTCTTTCTTAATGTCCACCCCGGTGGGTGACTTTATTGTGTCTAGAAGGGTCTATAAGGGTTGTGTTATGTCGGTATATGGTAGAGAGACCTTTATAGATTTAATAGAGTCAGACATATTAGATTTTGATGTGATTTTAGGGATGGATTGGTTGCATTAATGCTATGCGTCTCTTAATTGTCCAGCCCGAAGGGCCAGTTTCCACTTCCTTAATAAGCCGATAATTGAATGGGAAGGTAGTTCCATAGTACTTAAAGAAAGGTTTATTTTTTATCTTAGATCTCAAAAATTAGTTTCTAAAGGGTGCCTCTATCACTTAGTTTATGCTAAGAACTATAGATCTGAAGGTCCTTATTTGCAAGTTCTGCCTGTGGTCTGTGCATTTTTTTAGGTATTTCTTGATGATCTTCCTGGTATTCCTCCTAATAGGGAAATTGATTTTGGAATTAATCTTGTTCCGAACATTCATCCTATTTTTATTCCTCCTTACAGAATGGCTTCGACTAAGTTGAAAGAACTCAAGAAGAAGGTGAAAAATCTTTTGGATAAGGGTTTTATCCATCCTAGTGTGTCTCCGTAGGGGGCACCTATTTTGTTCATACGTAAGAAGGATGGTTCCCTTTGAATATGTATTGATTGCCATCAATAAATAAGGTGACCATGAAGAATAAGTATCCACTTTCGAGGATTGAGGATCTCTTTGATATCCTTAGGGTGGTAAGTTCTCTTCTAAGATTGATCTTTAGTCTGGGTACTATCAGTTGAAGATTAGGGTAGTGGATATCCCTAAGACTACTTTCAAAACCCGGTACGATTATTTTCAGTTTTTGGTGATGTCTTTTGTCTTGACTAATGCTCCAACATCATTTATGGATATTATGAAATGGGTTTTCCATCAGTTTTTGGACTTGTTTGTCATTGTCTTTATTGATGATATTTTTGTGTATTCCAAGAGTAAGGCGGATCATACTGATTACTTTCGCCTCGTGTTGCAGACCCAAAAGAATAAGCGTTTGTATGTTAAGTTCTCTAACTGTGAGTTCTGGTTGAATGTTATGACTTACTTGGGTTATGTTATTTCTAGGGAAGGGATTGTGGTGGATCCACAGAAACTTACAATGGTTAAGAAGTGTCCTAGGCCCATGACTCCAATTGATATTTGGAGGTTCTGGGTTTAGCCGACTACAATAGAAGGTTTGCAGAAAGTTTCTCTTATATTGCGGCCCCATTGACTAAGCTGACTCAGAAGAAGGTAAAGCTCTGGTGGTCTGATGCTTGTGAGGACAGTTTGGAGAAGCTGAAGGATAAGTTGACTTTGGCTTCAATTTTGACTCTTCCTGAGAGCACTAATAGTTTCTTGTCTATTCTGATCCATACGGAATGGGATTGGGTTGTGTGTTAATGCAACATCACAAGGTGGTTGCATATGCTTCTAGATATTTGAAAGCTCATCGGTACAATTATCCAACTCATGATTTGGAATTATTAGCTTTGGTGTTTGCATTAATAATCTGGTGGCATTATCTGTATGGAGTCTATGTTGTTATTTAATCAGATCATAAGATCCTGTAATATGTGTTCACTCAGAAATAATTTAATCTCGAGCAAAGAATATGGTTTGAGTTGCTCAAGGACTATTACATGAGTCTTTACTAT
The DNA here is from genome assembly GCF_002878395.1 of Capsicum annuum. NCBI lineage: Eukaryota > Viridiplantae > Streptophyta > Magnoliopsida > Solanales > Solanaceae > Capsicum > Capsicum annuum. Next base: position 1,046,598 of record NC_061112.1, read on the forward strand.
CATCCAGGTAAAGTTAACGCAGTTGCAGATGCTCTTAGCAGGTTGTCCATGGGAAGCTTATCTCATGTGGATGGTGAGAAGCAGGATTTGGTGAAGGATATTCACCATCTGGATAATCTTAAAGTTCATATCTTAGATTTTGAGGATAGTGGTGTGATTTTTCAAGAGGTGGAAAATTTATCTCTTGGTGCTGAAGTGAAGGAGAAACAAATGTTGGATCCTATTTTGATACGAATCAAGAATAATGTACGTAGGTAGATGGTGATGGTTTTTGAGATTGATAGTGATGGTATCTTAAGGTACCAATGTAGATTATGTGTTCTTGGTGTTGATGGGTTGCGAGGATGATTTTAGTAAAAGAGCATGAGCCGCATTATACAGTTCATCCTGGTTCGATGAAAATGTATCATAATCTTAAGGAGATTTATTGATGGAATAATATGAAGTAGTATATGGCTTATTTTGGGGCTAAATGCATGGTATGTCAGCAAGTGAAGGTAGAGCACTTGATACCCAGTGGGTTGACTCAAGATATTGAGTTGTCGGTGGGGAAATGGAAGATAATTAACATAGATTTTATTATCGATATTCTACGGTCTCACCAACAGTTTGATTCAATTTGGATCATAGGATTACTAAGTCTGCCTACTTCTTGTCAATGAGGGCTAGTTTCTCTTTTGTGGTTTATGCCAAGTTATTCATTGGAGAGATCGTGAAGTTGCATGGTTCTCCAATTTTTATCATTTCTGATTGAGGTACTCAGTTCTCATCTCATTTTTGGAGATCATTCCAGCAAGGTAGGGACTAAGGTAACCTTGGTAGTGCTTTCCACCCTTAGACAGATGAACAAGCAGAAAGGATAATTCAGGTCTTAGAAGATATGCTTTGGGCTTGTGTATTTGATTATGTTGTTAGTTGGGCTGATCACTTGCCTCTCATAGAATTTGCCTACAACAATAGTTATCACTATAGCATTAGTATGGCTCTGTTTGGGGCCTTTTATGGTAGGAGGTCTAGGTCTCCTATTGGGTGTTTGAAGTCGGTGAAAATAAGTTACTTGGCGTTGATTTGGTTCACCAAGACATGAAGAAAGTAAAGGTGATTCGGGGTAGACGTGCCCAAAGTCACCAAAAGTCCTACACGGAGGTGAGATGGAGGGATTTAGAATTTGATATTGGTGATTGGATATTCTTAAAGGTGTCTCTCATGAAGGGAGTGATGTGGTTTGGTAAGAAGGAGAAGCTCAATCTCCGTTATGTTGGTCCATACTTGGTTGTGAAGAGGGTTGGTAATACCGCTTATGATTTAGAGTTGCATTCCAATTTAAGCTTCATTCATCTGGTGTTTCATGTTTTGATGTTGAGAAAGTGTGTAGGTGATCCTTCAATGGTTTTTCCCTTAGAGTAGGTGGGTATTTCAGATTCCTTATACTACAAGAACGTCCCGATTGAAATTTTAGGCCAGCATGTCCGTTAGTTATGAACAAAGGATGTGGCTTCGGTAAAGTTCATTGGAAGAACCAAAAGGTTGAGTAAGTTACTTTGGATACCGAGGAGGACATGAATTCCACATAACCATTCTTGTTCCCCATTTTGGATAATCGTGCTTGAGGTATGTGTATCCCTTAACATTCTTATTTTCTATCTTTATTGACAAAAGTTGTGATTTTCTTGGTATATTGGTTTTTGTCTTAAAGGTAAGTGTGGTGGTGTTTGGAGTAAAATCATTCTAATAAATTCCTTTTCCTATTATTTAAGGACGAATGATCGTAAGGGGGCATATGTAACACCCTGAGTTTTCAGTCCTTGAAAATATTCTAAAATTTTATCCTCACTGTCTTGACTACGACTCACCATACGAGTCGTAGGGTGTCTTGAAACTTCATGTGACCCTAGTCGTAAGGTGTTCAGTGAATGGTACTTGAGTTTTCCTAAGTAATACTTGAGGATAATAGTCGTAGGGATTCTTAACAGGCCCTATGGATCTAATCGTAACCAAATCAGTAAGTATGCGGCAAACTTCTGCTCTGCATATGAGTGGCTCACTAAGAGTTGTGAGTATATATTATGAGTCGTTGGGTGCAAATCGTATGATTTCCAGTGCTTACCCAATTGGGTTTTGTATTGACTACGACTAGACCCTATGAGTTGTAGGGTCCTATTATGAGTGGAACCAATTGAGTCATAGGGTCAACAGTGTGGATGTCCTGGGAGATATCTTGTCTACGACTTATGGTGATGAGTAATAATGAATCTATATGAGTCGTATGGTGACCCATAGTTATTGACAACTAATTTTTAGGTTTTAATTTGGGGGAACTTTAGACAATTCCCTTCTCACCCAATTAAAACCCCACATTCATAAAGAACTTAAGGGGGTTATTTTTCATTTATAACGTACTCAAACACTTCCAAGCCCTCTCAAATCCTCTCAACTAACCATACTTTGGGTTTCCAAGAAGTAAGAAATCCAAGGGCTCAAAGGTTGAACTCTTTCCGTGAAACTTGGTATTTCAGGCATATTACTCTTCCCTCATTGTTAATTTGTTAAAAGCATATGTTTTAAAGTATTGTTCAAGAGATTTTTTATGTTTGTTTTGAATCAAGAGTTGAGGGTTTTGAATTTTTGTTGTTGAGCAATATTTTCCCATGGTTTACATATAATCATTCATGCTTTAATTATGATTTTGTATTGTGAGTGCATGGGTATGGTGAATGAACTAGAGAATTGTGAGTTTCCCCTAACTTATGGCTTTTGAAATGTTTATGACCTCAACCCCGTGTTGTAAAATTTGTTTGAATATGAAAAGTATGTTTGTTGAATTGTTCTTGAATTTTTGCGTAAAAAGCTAATGAGGCGTAATGGGTTTGAATTAAACCTTTTGGGTTTTGTGTTTTCACAAGTTGTTGCATAATTGAACCAAGGGGGTTGTGAATTCAGCAAGTGATGTAATTATTTTTTCATGTAGTTGTTACCTTGCAAGTGTAGTTGGTATGACAATACCAACAATATATGCCTTAATGTGAAATATAGTTCAATGAATGGGAATACGTAATAAATATTTTTAATTGGTCTTAAAAGAGGGTTGTGTAGATGAGTCGTGAAAGTGGAGGTCTCAATAATTGATACTAGAAATGGCATTTTCTGATGCAAGGGTCAAAATGACCAGGGAGGTTTGAGTCCCCCTTATTATTATTATCATATGATTAGGAGGTTTGAGTACCCCATATTATATTACATGATTTGGCGCTCATGTCACCTTGATATGCAGTGATGTTCGAGTCCCATATAGTGCATATGTATACCCTCTAGTTCGTGCGGGCACACGCATTGGGGCCTTACCAGCTGAGGGAGAGATGGACCCATATATCCTGTGGGTGTGTTGTATGTTATGATGGTTGATCTACACAACTCAATCTAATGTTTCAAAGTGAATGTTAATCCTTGTTCATTACCCTGACATGTGACATATATACATACATATATATATATACATAATCCTTGTTCATTATGTGCATTGTATTTGAATTATTTGAAACTGTTGATCATGGCATTATGTTATCCTTATCCCTCTATTTCATGTGAGTGTTCACCCCACTAAACGTATCCGTACGTTGTATCTTCATGCGATGCAGGCCCCGGAGATATTTCTACTTTTTTTTCATAGAGTTAGGTTGATTGGCTCGGTTCGTTGATTCGTTTTAGTGATGGTGAGCTTCCATTCTTTGGAAGTCTTAGGCATTTCTCCAGCTTCCATTATTAGAATTGAGTTGATAGTTTTATTTCATTATCATTGTCATTGACACTGTCAACTATCATGGTTGGGCGCATTTCCCTACTAAGACTAGTTTTTGGTTATCTGTTTAGAAGGCTTTGTTGAAATACTATGGACTTGGGTGATGTCGGTCGATTGTTTTGGCCGGTTGTTGATTAATGTTCATTGAAGTATCTTTTATTCCTTGAATTTACCTTGTTATATGTTTGGAATTCATCCGACATAAGGGGTATCATGTTGTTTAGTTAGGTGCAAGGGGTGAGCTCCAATCCCCGGTGGACTTGAGATATCTATAACGGCCTGGCCATGGTTTACGTCATGACAAATAGGCTCCATTCCTAGTTTGAAAAAAGCATTGAGTAGGTGCAAGAGTGGTCTCAACTCTAGTATTAACAGTGGCCCTCTAACTATCGATTCTCTTTAGAGGCATGATCTGCAATATGCATAAAGCACAAATTAGACGAGAAACATATAGTTAAAATCTATTATATGAAATACATCATGAAAGAAAAAAAAGTATTCCTAGATGTCTTGTAGACTCCGAATTATAAATATGTTGCGCTTCACACCCATAAGTTGGAATCTACTAGACATGACTTTATGGACACCCTAGGACACTTGAACCTATTGCTCTGATAACAAGTTTGTCATAGCCTGAGTCTACATCTTAGCCTTGAGCCGTATCTAGCTTCTTACTAGTAGTATGATGGGACCCTCGACATAGAGTATCTATAGATTAACATGATAAATGAAACTAATATAGAAGCATAGACAATCACAGTGGGATAAAGCATAAAAAGAATAATCCTTTATTAAGACCTAACTAGAATGAACGAAAGAGTGTCACTACTAAATATTGTCTATCTTGTGAAACCTTTACTACTAACATAAAAGAATTGGGACAAGGCCCCGTACCTTCATTGAATAAAATTCTAGAACCGAAATAATGAAAAACTAAATACTCTCCGAGCCTCCTGAATGATAGGAGCACTTACCAATCATCTGGGTGACGGGTGTTACTGAACGTGTAGCAGCAAACCTTAAGCTCAAGTACCTGAATCTTCATCACATGATAAATGTAATACCCCATGCCTTTTCTAGCTAGAATCCATCCTTAGAATGTTAAGGGATAGCTTCCAAGATGAATATTATTTATTTTGTGTGGAATTCTTTAGATTTGGGACTATCGATGACGTAGGAAATTGAATTAGCTTTCCAGCAATATAAGATTCGCCTAAATTCGATAATCGGGTAAGAAGTTATGGCTATTTTAAGTTCCAGTCATAAAACACCGTCATTTGGACCCTTAGCGCATCGCGAAGCAGTGTAAAATCCCAATCGTCAAGTTCCAGTGAGGCCCCACAATCTTGGCGCATCGCGGAGTGGCCCAATTTCCCATTTGACAATGTCCAGTGAGACTTCACGACATTGGCGCATAATGCCAATGGTCAAAATGACAAACTTAAGGTCTTCGTGATTGTGGCACATCACGGAGTGAGTCTAGTTCCCATTTGTCAAATTTCAGTGAGCCACCGTGATAGTGGCGCATCGCGGTAGCCACCCAGTTCGCAAAATATTACTTTTGGGAGTTTAAAGAGGGCATTTTGGTCATTCTCTCATCCCCTAGTTTGTCTTAAACAACAAATTAAACCCCTCAAAAGTACTTTACATTCAATCTTCATCTATTTCTCTCAATCAAAAGCCTAGATCATCAAGCTTTCTCGCCAAGAAACTCAAATTCCTCCTTCAATCTTCCAAGGAAACTCAAGACTTAGAATCCCTAAGTCAAGAACTCTAAGAATTCATCTCCAAAGCATCAATAGAGATCAAAGATTCAAATATTAACAACTAGATCATCAATTAAGGTATGTGGGGTTTGAACAACGATAATTCTTTCATCCTTGTGCCCAAAAACTTTATTTTATTTCAAATTTACTTGAAATCTCTTTGATTTTCCTATGATTTGAATTAGGTTTTATACCCATTATTGCTATTTATAAGTTTATGATATTTCTAATGACTTAGAAGTTGAATTCCATGATTATGTTCATATTTTCATACTTATTGCTGAAATTTCCAGATTTTGAGATGATTTATGAATGTTTACATTACCAAGTATGAATTTTTAGATGTTTTAACATAAAACTGAGGCATGGTTTATTTATCCCAAGATTGAATATTGTTAATTCAAGAAAGATGATGCTTTAAGCATCTTGTGAGCATATTAACTTCAGTTTTCAGAATAAAAAAAAACCTTTGATCTTTGATCATTAGTTTAGCTATAGAATCCATTTTACAAAATTTAGACCAGCTTTATTAACAAATTTAAACAGATAAATGTATATTTGGTTTTAGAAAACCCTTATGCTAGTTTTAAAGTGGATTTCCAATAGAATGAGCGTAGCAAATAAAAAGGGAGTAGTATTTAGCACCGAGCGAGAAGTGTGGATTTAGCGCATCCTACTTCTACATAACTACATAGCCAATGTAGCTATAGATTATCAGATTATCCCCACTTCTACGTGGATGATAGATTTAGCTTGTGATCGATTACATGAGTAGGTTATACTCTCTGGCAAGAGTATGACACCTCTCCCCAACGTGAGGTTTCTTCCTTAGGAGGATGAGACGTTGGACTCCATGTACCTTACATGGTTTATGTCGGTTAAGAGAACCTCCCTTACAGAATAGTTTTGAAAGAATTTCCCTTCAGATAAAATGACAAAGTTTATCTATACAGATTTGCAGATTCCACTTAGTCTATTTGATTTGAGAATGAGAACAGAATATAGATTTCAAAACTAAGTGAATGACTCACAAGATTTAGATATATATGCCTTGTTATTCATGATTTTGACTTTCAGATTTTAGATTTTCTCAAGCTTATGTGAGTCATTTACATTTAGCATGTATGATTTTATAAATTGTGATGATATTGTTTACTTATTGTATGCACCTCCATATACTCAGTACATCCTCAAAGTACTGATCTACATATACGTCGATGTGCTATATTGTCTCGTAATGTAGGTTCAGGTGCTCAGTCTCAACAGCGAGAGTGATTTTTGAGCATCACATCTATATCCCTGCAATTGGTCAGTCCTCATAGTTCGTGGTCTTAGTTATTCAGATTTCCCATTTATTAGTAGATATTTTTGTTATTCATATCAGACAGTTAGAGTCAGCTGGGACCAATACCAGTGGCTCTCTAGATTCAGTTAATAGAGGCTTGTCGGACCATTAGATTCAGTTTTAGATTTTGATTCAGTATGCAGATTTCTCAGTATTGTTTTACCTATGATATGAATCTAGTATGTTTCAAATAGATTTCTGCATCTATCATGATTTCATACTCATATTTTCCCTATTTTGAGACTTAGGGTTAGTGAAAATAGCCAGGGTTAGCTCAGACTACTCGTAGTTCAAAGCACCGTGTGGCATCCCGAGAATCAGATTTCAGGGCATTACAATAAATATAGTGCAATATATAGTAAATACAATGGAATGTATTGGTATGCATATGTGTGTCTATACATATATAGAAACTGAAGAACCAATTATAGAAGTATGTAAAGAACAACTTAAAACAATCTTATACATGGAAAGTGAAATCACGAGACATATGTCTGCATAAAATTAGTACATGAGTATACATAAAATATCTTTCATAAAGTTTATACATATGGGAGTTACTCATAACCAACAAATAATATATGGACTCGTGATTCCCAATATCTTACACCCACATTGGAAGAGTTGTTCATAACCAGCCAAGCTACAGAACTATCTACATAAAGATTATGTAATCATGCCTCTTTGGAAAATATGATGGCAATGTAGTTATAGAGCATAGGTTATTTGAACCCTTATTCTTTCAGTGCTAAATAATCCTCTCAAAATCATACAAGTTCTTTGAATCATAACTGTATCACAGTTTTGAGTTTGTGCTCAACTATAACGCCCCGAGTCTGTACCCCGGGCGCACACGGTGCTCATAATCCCAAAGGACCCCAAGCTAACCCATGACTGGTACCTGCTGCAATAACTGAATAGTAATACTGTAAACATGTAGAAACTTGCCATAAGGTTCAATACTGAATAATATTGGATAATGCTGAATAAGGTATCATAATACCTAAAACTGAAAATCAATACTATGAAACTGAACAATTCTCTGAATATACTCTAGTCTGATAAGCCTCTAAACTGTCTGAAATAAAGAATTGATAGGACAGGTCCCAAACTAACTCCGACTAACTGCTAAAATACTAAAGATTTGCATGTCCTCAAAGTATGAGGACTCATCACTACTCTGTATACTGAAAGTCGGTACTACTGAGGATACTCTGGAGCCCGCGCATCTGAACCTACGATATAAGACATCATAGTGCAAAAAGCATGTGTCAGTACTTTGAATGTACTGTTATGCTCAGTGAGGTAGGCTGAAATGCATGGGTCCATTATGCATGAACAATACTAACTGAATAACATGAATATGTAAACTATAACTGAGATCGTGATAACACTGAATACTAAGTCTGAATACTGAATTTATTGATATCTGAGTTTACTGATACTATATTACTATTAACTAAAGGACTGTATATGATAGTCCTAAATTTTGAGAAACTATACTGAGTTCCATACTGAGCGAAGTGACTATATCTTATAGTCCTAAACCTGTTGAACTGAACTGAGTTCTAGATTGAGATTGAAACTGAAACTAAAACTATGGGAGGTAATCATCTAACCGACATTCCCCTTTTTAAACTGATTGGGGTCCAACCTATAATCCCAGTTGTAAGGGTGTCAATATCATGCCACGGGTAGAGAAAAGCTGTGAGTTAACCCTCTCTAACAGAAAGCTCTTCTGTCAACCCTCACTGGAAGGAAAACTCAAGTGAGATATATCAACACTCATAATATCTGGCAAGAAAATATCTCAACCTATACTAGCTACGTAGTTCTGTAACTCAGGTATTGCTAATAACGGTCAAACCCTCTGCTGACAAGAATGCACCTATCCCTAGGTTAACTCAATTCTGAATCCTACTCCCAACTGAATGAACACTAAACTAATCTCTAGTCTATAATAGGATGGACTGAACTGTAACTGTGTTTTCTGGGTTTTGTTGATTGATGGAATACTACTAAATCTTGCTAACTGACTGAGTTATGGAGGACTGAACTAAATACTGAGCTGAACTAGATTGATACTGAGTTTACTGAGTTTTCCTGAGTTCTAAAACAGACTAAGAGTACTACTGATAGTGACCTGACTGATACTAAACTGTAACTGACACCGGCTCTAGGTATACAGCTAAATTGTTGGGTATTAAATACCCCTAGGACTCGATAGCATAAAGAGTAAAGCATAACATAAATCTTTAAGGTATAACAATAGCCACATGTTCAAAATTCACTTGCTAAGGCATTTCATCAACACTTGTGAGTATTGAACTTGTATATGTATAGGTATGCATGCTATCATGTCATAAATACACTAATATTTCACATAGGCATTTCAATAAACACCTTCAAGGCATAGCTTTAACATGGGAGTAATTTAGACGTGTAGTTCATTCATGAATTCATAACTAAGATCAACATTGGATCAAATTGCACATTTAATTCACTTAGTAATTTTAAAAAACACATGGGAAGCATATTCTTATACTTGGGCATGAACAATAATACGTCATGGCTACATTAATCACTTCAATTTCAAGAATTTCAACCCACATGCTAACATAAATTCATGGAATTCATTAAAGATATCTTCTTAGAGATCATACAACAAGATTAACATGAATTCAAACAACCCACAACATGGAAATCATAATTTAAGATTTTAAAAAGGTTTCTTGAACTCTAAGGGTAAAGGGGACCCTTGGATGAACACTTCACATACCTTTATGCTTGATTTTGGGAAGATTGATGGTAGAATTCTTGAGGTTTGAATCTTGAATTGAAAAATCCTAATGCTTTTTATAGAGAGTGTTTGAGAGAAAGTGAGTATATTTTTGTGAATGAGGGCTTAATTCCGCGTTCTGGGATGAATAAGGGTGTGGAAATTGACCCATTTACCCTTATAACCCATAACTGAAATTTGCTAAACTGGGAAGCCCCTCGCATCGTGACCCCTACTTGAGTTGATTACCTATCGCGATGCGACCCCTAGCTGGATGGACTGGGCCTTGCGGCGTGGGGCTATCGTGACCCCTCACTATTTTTAACATCCAAACTCGCCCGTACGCTAGTCGAAAAAAAAAATGAAACCAACCCGAGATGTCCTACAAGTGACCCTAATCATGGATCAATTTAAAAATTGACAAAATAAGGTCGGGAAAGTCATGAACTATGATTGCCAAAGTACGAAGGCTAAAATGACTCTAAGTATAAATACTTGGCTGAATTTTTTTCTAAGTCTGAGACCCCTAAGTAGTCTTTAAAGAACTAAGTCAGGCTTAGAAATTCGTGAGGTCATATAATATCTCCCCCTTGGGAACATCCGTCCTCGAATGAGGCTGACTAAGATTAGATTACTGATGGTTTGAACTTACTTACTAGACATGAACACTGAAACATGATTGAAACTACTGATATACTAAGTTTTCATACTGAATAGCATATCTGGATGTAATGAATACATGACTGAATATACTGACAAACTGGGTTTGTATACTGAATATGTGTATCTAAATGCAATGAATATATGACTGAAAATGATTCATGGATGCACAAATAAATATACAACGATAACTGATACCAAACTTTGGAAGGGGATTCTGAGTAAGTTTCAAGGAAAACTGTTACCTTGAGCTAAGTTTAAGTTGGCAGAGAAGAGGTGAGGGTACTTAGTATGCATATATTCTTCTTCTTCCCAAGTAGCTCCCTCAACGGACTGATTCCGCCAAAGAGTTTTGACTAAAGGGACTTCTTTGTTCCTCAGTCTACGAGTCTGATAGTCAAGGATTTCGACTGGAACCTCTTCATAAGAGAGACTATTCTGAATGTCTTGCCCTTTATTGGGACTATGGTTGCTGGGTCACCTATGCATTTCTTTAGCAAGGAGATATGAAACACTAGATAAACTGAAGCTAGATCTGAAAACAACTCAAACTCGTGAGCTACCTTTATGAAATGGATGGGGATTCTATAAGGACCGACATATTGGGGACTGAGTTTTCCTTTTTTGCCAAACCTTTTGACTCCTTTCATAGGAGAGATTTTCAAATACACATAGTCACTAATCTCAAACTCGAGATCCTTCCTATGCACATCTGTGTATGATTTTTTTGGCTCTAAGCTATCTTAAGCCTTTTTCTGATCAACTGAACTTTTTCTAAGGCATCAAATATTAGGCTAGGCCCTATCACCATGGCCTCACCCACTTTGAACCAACCAATGGGAGATCTACATCTCCTCCCATAAAGTGCCTCAAACGAAGCCATCTTAATGTTAGAATGATAGCTATTGTTATATGCGAACTTAATCAAAGGCAAGTGGTCATCCCAACTACCTTTAAAATCAATTGCACACGCTTGCAGCATATCTTCTAATGTTTTGATGGTTCTTTCTACTTAACCATCCATTTAAGGATGAAAAGTTGTACTGAGGTGAACTAGGGTACCAAGACCCTTTTGGAACACTTTCTAGAAATAAGAGGTGAACGAGGTACCTCTATCTGATACAATAGACAACGGTACACCGTGCAATCTGACCAACTCCCTGATATAGAGTTTGGCATAATCTTTGGTTGAATAAAAGGTATGGACTGGTAGAAAATAAGATGATTTGGTCATCCTTTCTATGATAACCCAAACTGAATCATGTTGATGAAGAGTACGAGGCAAACCCATCACAAAGTCAATGTTCACTTCTTCCTACTTCCAAGTAGGAATACTGAACTCCTGCATGGACCCACTAGGTTTTTGATGATCAATCTTAACCTGCTGACATGTAAAGCACCTAGCCACAAACTCTATAATATCTCTATTCATCCCACTCCACCAATAGATTTCCCAAAAATCATGGTACATCTTTGTGGCCCTTGGATGAATAGAGTAACACGTACCATGCGCTTCTGCAAGAATTTGCTGCCTCAAGTCATCTACACTTAGCATACATAGACAACCCTGACAACGTAATACACTATCTCTCCCTTAGGAGAAACCCTCAACCTTCTGATCGCTGACTGACTCTTTCAACTTAACTAAACTGAGATCTCTATCTTGTTTTTCATTTACTTTGGAAACTTGAGATGATTCTAAACTATTTTGAACACACACACTACCTTCTGCTGAGTTGACTAAGAAGACACCTAGTCAGGAAAGCTGATGGATATCCTGGGATGGATATCCTGGGCTAACTTCTTCTTACTTTCCTCAACATAAGCAATACTACCCGTAGATAGTCTACTGAGAGCATCAGCCACTACATTGGCCTTACCCAGATGGTACAGCACACTCATGTCATAATCTTTCAACAATTCTAACCACTTTCACTAATGGAGGTTAAGATCTTTCTGAGAGAACACATACTGCAGGCTCTTATGGTCTGTGAACACATCAACGTGCACCCCATACAAGTAATGCCTCCAAATCTTTAAGGCAAAAACTACTATTCCTAACTCAAGATCATGAGTAGGATAGTTCTTCTTATGGGGTTTAAGATGTTTGGAGGCATAGGCTATGACCTTACCTCTCTGCATGAGGACACAACCCAAACTTACTCTGGATGTATCACAGTACACAACAAGCCATCAAAACCACCTGGTAAGGTCAAAACTAAAGTTGTAGTGAGTCGAGTCTTCAACTCCTGAAAACTCTTCTCATAAGAATCTAACCACTGGAATTTGACCTTCTTGTAAGTCAATCAGGACATAGGGGATGCAATAGATGAAAATCCCTTAATAAACCATCGATAATATCCAGCCAAACCCAAGAAACTTTTGATATCTAATGGAGAGATGGGTCTGGGCCAGCTTCTCACTGCTTCGATCTTTTTGGGATCTACTCTAATGCCATTATTGGAAATGATATGGCTAAGAAAAGCTACTAATCTTAGCCAATATTTGCACTTACTGAACTAGGAGAATAGTTGATGGTTTTTGAGAGTCTATAATACTATTCTGAGGTGGTCTATATGATTATGTTCACTGCGGAAGTAAACAAGAATGTCATCTATGAAAACTATGACAAACTTCTCCAAGTACGGATTGAACACACGGTTGATCAAGTCCATGAAATATGCTGGGGCATTGATAAGATCAAAGGACATGACTAAGAATTCGAAGTGACCATACCAAGTTCTAAAGGTTATTTTCAGGATGTCACATTCCCTAACTCTGGGCTAATGATACTTCATCTGAGGTCTATCTTAAAGAAATGGATATCACCCTGAAGTTGGTCAAACAAGACATCGATTCAGAGAAGTGGATACTTTTTCTTAACTGTAACTTTGTTTAACTGACGGTAGTTAATACACATTCTGAGAGAACCGTCATTTTTTTGCATAAATAGAACTGGCACGCCCTACAGAGACATACTGGGTCTTATGAATCCCTTATCTAAGAGATCCTTTAACTGTTTCTTTACTTATCTGAGTTATGTTGGTGCCATTCTTTATAGCAGAATAGAGATAGGCTGAGTATCTGGAAAAAGATTAATTTCGAAATTAATTTCCCTTTCAGGAGGAACTCCGGGAAGATCTTTGAGAAACATATCTAGGAATTCGCAAGCTAGTAACACTGATTCAAGAGTAGGGGTTTCTAATCTGGAGTCCTGGACTCAAACAAAATGGTAAAGACATCCCTTAGCTATTATTTTTCTAGCCCAAAGGTAAGAAACAAGCTGAACCCTAAGTGCTGAGGTACCACCCCTCTACTCTAGGACAGGTTTATTTGGGAACTAAAACTAGACAATTTTGTTTTTGAAGTCAACTAAGGCATAGCAGTAATGAAGCCAATCCATGCCGAGAATGACATCAAAATCGGCCATCTCTAATTTGACTAAGTCTGCTGAAGTGACTTTCTGAGATACCATAACCGGACAATTCCTATATACCCTTCGGGCTATAATAGATTTACCCACTGGGGTAGTGGCTAAGAAAGGCTCTGTTATGATTTTGAGACTGAATCCAAAATCAACTGCTATATATGGAATAACAAAAGACAAAGAATCTCCTGGATCTAGCAAAGCATAAATATGTAAATGGTAAACTTGTAACATACCAGTGACCACATCAAGAGAATTTTCCTAATCCTATCGGGATTGAAGAGCATAGAGTTTATTTGGGCGCCGACCGTTGGTGGCACTGGAAGCGACACCCTACTAATTTGGACGATCGAACTGAGCTGGGGGACGACTATGCAGACTCTGTGAACCCACCTGAGAACACTATCTAACCCTATGGCCTAGCTTGCCATATTCGAAACATATGTCACTGCCAGCTCTGCAGACACCCTGATGATTTCTGCCATACTACTGGCAGAGAGGAATTGTTCAGGCAATGCTAACACTACCCTGAGGTTTAGGGCCTGATTCCCTATCTCGATTCCCACCTTCTGACTTAGGCTGAGCAAAGTTAAAACTAACTGTTCTAGCTCTCTTGTTTTGATTCTCTCTCTTCTTATTTTTCTGCTCTTCAATCTGTTGAGCATGGATCATCAACCTAGACAAGTCCATCTCACTGATCAGTATTGCAGTCCTACATTCCTTGACCATAATATTATTCACCCCAATTTACCCCAGACACAAACTTACTAATTTTAGACCTGCTATTTGCTACCACATGAGGAGCATATCTGGCTAATTGAGTAAACTTTAGAGAATACTCTTTCACCGTCATGTTGCGCTGCTTTAGATTAATAAATTTTAGAACCTTAGCTTCCTTTAACTCCTATGGGAAAAATCTATCCAGAAAAATAGTGGAAAACTGCTCCCATTCTATGGGCCCTGTGCCTACGGCCCTTTTTGTTTTTTGTTGTTTGAACCACAAGTGAGCCACATCTTGCAACTTATATTCAGCTAGATCAGCACTCTCACTAGCTGTAACCCTCATAATATCTGTAACTTTCTACACTTGATCAAGAAATTCCTGAGGGTCCTCATCTGACTTAGACCTGGTGAAAGATAGAGAATTCATATGCGTAAAGTCTTGAATCCTAGCAGCAGAAGTGTTGGCTACTGGGTTGGCCGGGACAGCCACTGGGCGCTTATTCTGGGGTTCTACAATATGAGCTAGGGTGGTAAAAGCTGTCTTGAACTCAACGTGGGAGACATGTTCATCCAAAGGATCTGGCTGGATGGGCTGGGGTTCTGGCTGGTCTCCCGTTCCTCTTCCCTTAGTCCTTTTTAGAGGTATATTCTGAGAACGAAAGATAAACTTGGATTAGAAAGAGAGTTTATCTTGACATTATGCTCACTCGCATGACATGATTACTGAAAGAAGAAAAACTTTTCCTAAAACACCTCGTAGCCTCCTATCCATAAGTGTGGCACGCTACACACCCATGCACAAGACTCTACTAGATGTATCTTTCAGAATTTTTAGAACTCTGTTGAACCTTAGACTCTAATACTAATTTTGTAACACCCTGAGTCTGTACCCCGGATGCTACACAGTGCTCATAATCCTAAAGGACCATAAGCTAACCCATGACTGGTACCTGCTACAATAACTAAATAGTAATACTGTAAACATGGCCAAACTTGCCATAAGGTTCAATATTGAATAATACTGGATAATGCTGAATAAGATATCACAATACCTAAATCTGAAAAAATCAATACTGCGAAACAGAATAACTGACTAAAAATACTCTAGTCTGATATGCCTCTAAACTGTTTAAAATAAAGAGTTGATGGGACATGTCCCAAACTAACTTTGACTGACTGCTAAAATACTAAAGATTTGTATGTCCTCAAAATATAAGGACTCACCACTACTCTGTCATCTAAAATTCGGTACTACTAAGGATACTCTGGAGCCCGTGTGTCTGAACCTATGATATAAGACATCATAGCGCAAAAAGCATGTGTCAATACTTTAAATGTACTGGTATGCTCAGTGAGGTAGGCTGAAATTTATGGGTCCATGATGCATGAACAATAGTAACTTAATAAAATAAATATGACTGAATAAGAGTACATGCATTAATATGTATACTATAACTGAGATCGTGAAAACACTGAATACTGAGTCTGAATACTGAATTTACTGATATCTAAGTTTACTGATACTATATTACTAGTAATTGAAGGATTGTATCTGACAGTCCTAAATTTTGAAGAACTATACTGAGATTTGTACTGAGCTGAGTGACTATATCTTATAGTCCTAAACCTGTAAAACTAGACTGAGTTCTAGACTAAGACTAAAACTGAAACTGAAACTATGGGAGGTAATCATCTAACCAACATATCCCTCTCTAAACTAATTGGAGACCAACCTGCAACCCCAGCTGGAAGGGTGTCAATACTGTGCCACGAGTAGAGATAATCTGTGAGTTAACCCTCTCTGACAAGAAGCTCTTCCATCAACCCTTGCTGGCAGAAAAGCCCAATTGAGATGCATCAACCCTTATAATATCTGGCAGGAAGATATCTCAACCTACGCTAGTTATGTAGTTCTATAACTCAGGTATTTATACTAAGGTTCAAACCCTATGCTGACAGGAATGCCCCCATCCCAGGGTTAACTTGGTGCTGAATCCTACTCCTTATTAAATGGACACTGAACTGATTTTTATTCAGTACTAGGCTGGACTGAAATGTTACTGTGTTTGCTGGGTTTCGTTGACTGATGGAATACTACTGAATCTTGCTAACTAATTGAGTTACGAAGGACTGAACTGAATGTTGAGGTGAACTGGATTAATACTGAGTTTACTGAATTTTTCTGAGTTCTGAAAGTGACTAAGAGTACTACTGATAGTGACCTGACTGAAACTACTCTGTAAGTGAAACTGGCTCTAGGTACAGCTAAATTGTCAGGTATTAAATACCCCTAAGACTCGATAGCATAAAGAGTAAAGCATAACATAAATCTTGAAGGCACAACAATAGCCACATGTATATAATTATTTCCAAAGGCATTTCATCAACACGTGTGAGTCTTGAACTTGTACATGTATAGGGATGCATACTATCATGTCATAAATACACTAACATTTCACATAGGCATTTCAACAAACACCTTCAAGGCATATCCTTAACATGGGAGTTATTTAGACGTGTAGTTCATTCATGAATTCATAACTAAGATCAACAATGCATAAAATTGCACATTTAATTCACTTAGACATTTTAACAAACAGATGGGAAGCATATTCTTATACTTGGGCATGAACAATAATATGTCATGGCTACATTAATTAATTCAATTTCAAGAATTTCAACCCACATGCTAACATAAATTCATGGAATTCATTAAAGATATCATCTTGGAGATCATACAATAAGTTTGACATGAATTCAAACAACCCACAACATGGAAATCATAATATAAGATTTTAAAAAGGTTTCTTAAACTACAAGGGTGAAAGGGGCCCTTGGATGGACACTTCACATACCTTTATGCTTGATTTTGGGAAGATTGATGGTAGAATTCTTGAGATTTGAATCTTGAATTAAAAACCCTAATGCTTGTTCTAGAGAGAGTTTGAGAGAAAGTGAAAATATTTTGGTGAATGGCGGCTTAATTTCGTGTTTTTGGGTGAATAAGGGTGTGGAAATTGACCCATTTACCCTTATAACCCGTAACTAAAATTTGCTGAACTGGGCAGCCCCTCGCGTCGCGACCCCTACTTGGGTTGATAACTTATCGCGACACGACCCCTAGCTGGGTGGACTGGGCCTCGCGACGCAGGGCTATCATGACCCCTCACTGTTTCTAACATCCAAACTCGCCCTTACACTAGTCAAAAAAACCGAAAGTCACCCGAGATGGCCTACAAGTGACCCTGATCATGGATCAATTTGAAAATTGAAAAAATAAGGTCGGGAAAGTCATGAACTAAGATTTCCAAACTACGAAGGCTAAAAAGACTCTAAGTATAAATAATTAGCTGAATATTTTTCTAAGTCTGAGACCCCTTAGTTGGCTTTAAAGGACTAAGTTTGGCTTAGAAATTTGTGGGGTCTTACATAAAAATATTTGTAAACTGTGGTGTTGTGAGTCTATGCGCCATATCATAAATCATATGTTGAAAATATGTATCTAAAGCATGTATTATACATCATACTTGTAGCATAAATCATGGAAACTTGCTTAAAACATACAAGCTTATAGATTCTAAAAATAGAGTTCACAATTCATTTTACAAACCTTAAAGCATATGTTTTGAAGCATAAATAAGAGTTTAGTTTAGAAAACATAAGGCCATAAGAAAACCATATTCGCAAAAATCAAGTAAAGCATGTAAAAAAACAAACTTTAGTAAATTGAGCATAAGCCCTAGTTTTAAATCATCATAT
This sequence comes from Capsicum annuum, assembly GCF_002878395.1. Taxonomy (NCBI): domain Eukaryota; kingdom Viridiplantae; phylum Streptophyta; class Magnoliopsida; order Solanales; family Solanaceae; genus Capsicum; species Capsicum annuum. Next base: position 1,064,853 of record NC_061112.1, read on the forward strand.
CATATATCTTAAAAGTACTTGGATGTGAGGATGAAAGGCATCCATCAATAAAAATCTTTTGTATCTAAAAGAATATGAATATTAGGCATGAGAATTTGATGAACTTACTTGATTAGGAATGCTAGGTTGCTTGATCTTGCTTTAGACTTGTTATTGAGAGTTTAAAATAGAGTAGGATGTAGGATCTCATATTTATAGATATTTGTCACGACCCAAACCAAAGCCTAGTCGTGACGGGTATCTCAAGTCTGTCAAGGACTGAAGACCATCCCATTAACTTGGCCAAGAAGAACACAATGCAACTAGATATGGATGAGTTCCGATATATAACAAAATAAGGCTGAGTTCCGAACATATAAAAAGATATATATTTCAAATAACTCATAGAGGAATCCAAGAGTTTCAACAACCATCCTAATCAACAGTAATCCACAAAGCCTCTAATAATTGAGAACAACCAAGGCCAGGATGTTCCCCCGACCATAGACAAAACCAACTGAAACATTCTAAGACATAAGTAAAGACAAGACCATGAAATGACGTTTTTCGGAGAATAGAAGCTCATCACTTCAAGCTGACTCACGAAAAATCAAAAAATCACCTATCACTGCACAGGAAAAGTAGAAGTATCTCTTATCCCTGCATCGCATGGAGATACAATGTTTTGGGATGGTTAGCAGGATGAGTCTTAGCATGTAACTTAGGGAAGGGATAAAGTAATGCCACGATTAAATCAATCCAAAACCATTCAAACCAATGCACACAATCATATACATACATACATACATATATATTTATATAGATATATATACTGAGATAGGGAACAAGGTTTAGCATGCGAGTTAAAACATTAGCCAGGACAATGTAGCTCAAACTATCTTCTACACCCACGAGCTATATGGTTCCAGCCCCTACTGTTGGTTGGGCCCCAGTGCATGTTAGCTGCACGAACTAGAGATATTAGAGAAGGCTGGGGAATCCACGACCCTACGCCTTCCATGATACATATATTTATAGTGTGTCACAAGAACACGGTCATCAAGACCAACCCTCATATTGAAAAATATGAGTTTCCAGTATTAGTCCTTTGAGACCTCCACTTTCACGGCTCAACTACACAAACCATTTTAAGCCCAATTAAAATATTTAAACATTCCCATTCATTGCACCAATAATTATCTATTAAGTCATAAACCGTTGGTATCGTCATACCAACTATGCTTGAAAAATATTATCAACATGTCATTCCAATTATCATCACTTAGGGTAATCCACGACCCCACAAGCTCCAAGCATTCATCCAAATGAGGAAATCCATAACCCCCAAAGTTTAATGTAACTATCTATTAACTTGGGGGAATCCACGACCCCCAAGGTTCAATTTAAAACCATATATATTCCATTGGCCTTTTATGTAGTGCGATAGTTCCAAAAGTGATTATAATGCATATACTCATGTTTCAAAGCCAATTTAATAAGGTTGGGTTGAGGTTATTACCAATTTCAGTTCCAAATCTATTTATTTGTGGGAATACATGACCCCATTCCAATTCCATGCCCATTCACCCTATTAGTGCAAACACCATCAATTCAAAGCATGAATAAACCATAAAAAATATGAAAAAAGCAATTCAACCAAATAACATCCAAAATCCCTCAACCCAATTTCAAAACCAACAATTGAATTTACATAGATGATAATCAAACATATGTTTTTAACAAAATAAATTATAGGGAAAATATACATGCCTAAAAATCAAGAGTTATGGAGAAGAAATGAATCTCAGAGCCTTAGATGATCAACGTTGAGAAACCTTAGTTGTTTTTTACTTGGGGATTTGAGAGAGTGTATTAGATTTGTTTATGGGTGATAATAGGACCCCAAAGTGTTTTTAAGTTATGGGTTATAATTAGGGAAAGAGGAAAATATCCAAAGTACCCTTAATTAAAATACAGGAAAAATCACCCAGTCATTACGGGTCACGTCACGACTCATGATGACTGGGTGCGATTCATTTCCTAGACTCACAGTCTGGGCAGTGACTAACAGAACTCTTACTGTTGACCCTAAAAATCATTCATATGACTCTTAATGTGTCACTATGAATCATAGGGTCCTAGTCTACTCAAGACAAAAACATTTGGCTAATCCACTTGTTTGGTCACGATCCTTCCCTATGACTTTTGTCCACACCTTACGCCTCGTAAAGGTGCCAGTCGTGACGTTAACATAAACTTTGGCGAACTCATTGGTCAAGCTAAGATTAAAACCATACAACTTGTGAGGAGTCTTCACGATTCATCACCTAAGTTGTACCCTAGATAATAAGCTCAAAACTCACAAATTTTCATGGGAAAAAATATGGGATGTTATATTCTCCCCTCCTCCTAGGATCATTAATCCCCAATTATGAATCAAGGCATCCATTAGCATGATTATAAATTAGAAACACAACTCTAATTCCTATAATAAAATCAAAAACAAAGATAGTATAAAACCCATACCTTAAGCACGATTATCCAATTTGGGGAACAAGAATGGATATTTGAACTTTATGTCCTCTTCAGCTTCCCAAGTAGCTTTTTCTACCTTATGGTTTCTCTAAAGGACCTTTATCGAAGCTACATCTTTAGTCCTCAAATGACGTACTTGCTGATCCAAAATCTCAACAAGAACCTCCTCAGAAGACAAGGACGCCGACATACTGATATCCTCAATATTTCCAACTCTCCTTGAGATCAAGTACGGAGCAACATAACTAAGACTGAGCTTCCCCTTCTTCTAAAATCTTATCACTCCCTTCATAGGAGATATCTTTAATAATACACAATCACCATTCTCAAACTCCAATTCTCTTCGCCTCACATCCACATAAGACCTTTGGTGACCCTGAGTGGTCTTAAGTTTATCCTAAATCAAATTCACCTTCTCCATGGCTTGGTTAACCTTGTCTAGACCAAACAATCGAGTCTCACCAACCTCTAACCACCCAATAGGAGATCTATATCTCCTATTATACAAAGCCTTAAATGGATCTATCTGGATACTCGAGTAATAACACTTGTTATATGCAAACTTGATGAGAGGAAAATGATTAACCCAACTACCTCTAAAATCAATTACACAAGACCTTATCATATCTTCCAAAGTTTAAATGGTCTTTTTTCCTTATCAATCCATTTGAGGGTGGAAAGCGGTGCTAAGGATCACCCATGTGCCCAAACCATTCTGAAAGAAATGCCAAAAGAAAGAAGAGTACTACATACCTCAATTGGAAATAATGTAAACTAGAGCACTAAGAAATTTGATGATATCAAAAATAAATAACTTTGCATAATCCTCTCTAGTGTAAGTAGTCCTTACAGGAAAGAAGTGAGAAGATTTAGTCATCCTATCCACAATGACCCAAATTGAATCAAACTGATGGTGAGACTGCGGGAGACCAGTAATAACATCTATATTAATGACCTCCTACTTCCACATAGGCAACTCAACCTCTTGAGACATAACACTAGGCCTCAATTACTCAACCTTCGCTTGCTGACAAACCATCTACTTAGCCATGAAGTTAGACACATCTCTCTTCATGTTGTTCCACCAATAAATCACCTTCAATTCATAATACATCTTTGTCGAACTAGGATGAACTGAATAACTAGACTCATGAGCCTCAATCAAAACCCTTTCTCACAGCCCATCAATACCAGGAACATATAATCTACCTTGGTACCTCAAGATACCGTCTCTATCAATCTCAATACCATGATCTTATAATGACCCACATCATCCTTAATTTGCATTAATATTAGATCCAAAATCTACTTCTTCTTCATCTCAGCACCAAGAGACGACTTCACCACCTCTTTAACAATTACACCTCCATCCTCATAGTCTAGCAGACAGACTCTCAGATGAGACAAATGGTGAATATCCTTCACCAATCCTTACTTTTTCTTATCCACATGAGATAAGCTACCCATAGATAACCTAATAAGAGAATCAGTGACCATATTAGCCTTACTTAGATGGTAGTGAAGACTCATATCATAGTCCTTGAGCAACTCAAGCCATATTATTTGCCTGAGATTTAACTCTTTCTGGGTGAACACATACTCCAAACTTTTATTATCTGAATAGATAACAACATGAACCTTATACTAATAATGGTGCCAAATCTTTCAAGAAACAACCTTCACTACAACTCTAAGTCATGAGTAAAATAATTTCTTTTATGGTGCTTAGAAACGTAAGCCATAACTTTACCATATTGTATAAACACACAACCCAGTCCCATATGGGATCATCACAGTACACAACAAAATCATCAGTTCCCTCGGGCAGAGTCAAACCTGGAGCAGAAGTCAACTTATCCTTCAACTTCTCAAAACTACCCTTACAAGCATCAAACTATAGAAACTTCACCTTTTTCTGAGACAACTTCTTCAATGGAGCAGTAATAGAAGAGAAGATCTCAGTAATGTCCTGTAATACCCGGTTAAACCCAAGAAGCTCCGAATGTCAGTTGGAGGTATGGGTCTAGGCCACTTCTTAACCACTTTAAATTTCTTTGGATCTACCATGATCTCCTCACTAAAAACAAAATAACCCAAATAGGTCACAGTATTCAACCAAAACTCATACTTTGAAAACTTCGCATACAATTATTGATCCTTAAGAGTCTGTAACACTACTCGAAGGTGATTGGCATGATCCTCTTTACTCTTATAATATACCAAGATGTTATTAATAAATACGATCATAAACAAATTCAAGAACTATCTGAATACCTGGTTCATCATGTCCATAAATACATCTAGAGCGTTAGTCAACCTAAATTACATGACCAAAAAATAATAATGACCATATTGGGTTTAGAAGGCAGTCATAGGTATATCAGCCTCCCTAATCTTCAACTGATGATAAACTGACCAAAGATCAATCTTAGAGAAGCATCTATCACCCTAAATCTTGTCAAAGAGGTCATCTATCCTATAAAGAAGATACTTATTTTTCATTGTCACCTTATTCAGCTGCTGATAATATATACACATCCAACAGGAACCATTCTTCTTACGCATAAAAAGCACGAAAGCACCCCACGGGGACATAATGGGAGGACAGATAGAACCCTTATCAAGAAGATACTTTAACTGATCCTTTATTTCTTTCAACTCAGCCAGAGCCATTTTATACAGAGGGATAGAGATAGGATGGGTATCCGATAGAAGATCAATCCCAAAGTCTATTTTTCTATCAAGAGGAATACCAAGAAGATCATCAAAACACCTCAAGAAATTCGTTAACAAAAGGGACAGATTAAAAAGAGGGAACCTCAAAACTATAAGCTTTGACCCATACTAGATAGTAAAAACACCCCTTAGAAATTAACTTCAAGGATCTAAGATATGAAATGAACCTTTCCTTAGAAGCTTCCTTCCCATTTTATTACCAGATCATATGGAAATTAGAAACTAACCTTATGGGTTCGACAATCTAGAGAATCATAGCAAGAATGGAGCCAATCATCCCCAAGATCACATCAAAATCTACCATATCTAATTTAATTAGATCTACCAATGTCTCTATATCATAAATAGATACCACATAACCCTTATAGACCCTTCTAGCCAAAATAGAATAATCTACCAAGGTAGACACAAAGAAGGGGTCGAAAATACTCTCATGATCAAAACCAAAATAAACATCTATATAAGGGGTCACATAAAAAAGGGTAGAACCCAAGTTAAGCAGACAATATACATCTCGGGAGAAAAGTTGTAACATGCCAGTAATAATATCAAGAGATGCCTTAGATTCCTGGCAGGTAGCGAGAGCATAAAGAAGGTTTCGACCATTATCAATACAAAAAGTATCACTCTTTGGTGTAGCAGCTGATGAAATAGCAACCAAAACCTAATTATCTCTAGAAACAACCTTAGTTGGATAGTGTCACTGCAGATGCCCCAGCTAACCATAATTATACCACTAATTTCTCCACTTATCACACTAACCATGATGCAACTATCCATAGAATCTAAAAGAAGGATTTGATAGAGCTGTTGAGCTCTACATGAGTCTAGGAACCCTGATCCTTAAACCCACTATCATCCTGCGACGAGCACCAGACGGCTTAGGGTACGGAGCACTAGCCATAGAATAAAAACAAGAATTTCCCTAAGTCCTCTTCTTACCCCACTACCCACCATCTATACCACCATGTTTCTAAGCTCTACCCTGCTCTGAATACCTAAACTTCTTATTCTGCCTCTCTCTTATTTCTGCTTATTTCTTCTTTTCATCATCAACCTGTTGTAGATACACCACCAACCTAGAGTTATTCATGTTATTATTCAACATTGCCACTTTACACTTTAGTACCAAGTTTTGAGACAAACCCAAAGCAAACCTCCTCATTCTTGACCTCACACTAGACATAATCTATGAGGCATAACGAGACATTTGGTGGAACTTCAAAGCATACTTTTTCATAGTCATCTTTCCCTGCTTAAAGTTAATAAAATCTTCATCTTTAGCCTTCCTCAATTCCTGAGGAAAGAAATAATCAAGAAAAGCACCAAAAAATTTCTCCCACATAACCTGCTCCGCATTATCACCCCTCAACTACTCCCACTCCTCATACTACTGATATGTCACATCCTTTAATTGATACACAATAAACTCTACACCCTTCATATCGATAAAAATTATCACTCTGCATATCTTCTTCATTTTATCAACAAACTCTTCAGGATCCTCTCAACCTTGGAGCTAGTAAAGATTGGAGGATCCGACCTCAATAAATGTCCAACTCTAGTGACCTCAGAAGATATAGTAACAAAACCAACAAGTGTAGGTTGATAAGATTGAGAAGTCACAAATTGAGTCAGCAGATGAATAGATTAACGAAATTTGGCATTAAAATGTCTCCTTGGGAAATGGGGCATGAACATTATCATCCCAAGAAGAATGAAGAGGACTGGTAGATATCGGTGGAAATCCACGTGTGCAGTCAGGAATAAGGACCCTAGACCGGGTCTTTACTCCATAAGTAGAACAAGTTCCATCCACATTATCCTCAGGTGGGATAGAGGAGTTTCCACAAGCATTAAATCTTAAGGGAGGCATGATCTGAATTACGAACAAATGGATTAAAGGATATTTAAAAATCTTATACTCTGTAGCCAGAAAAATAGATCATAAGAAAGGAAAATATTCCTAAATGCCTCGTAGCCTCTACCTATAAGTATGGTGCACTACACATCCATAAAAGAAACTATACTTGACACGGCTTTGTTGACACTGAATGACCATGAACCTGGGCTCTAATACCAAGCTTATCATGACTTAAACCAAGGCCTATTCATGACAAGTATCTAAAGTCTGCTAAGGAACAGAGACCACTTTTATTAACCTAGCCAACCAAAACATATTACAACTGGAAGCAGATGAGTTCCAAATATATAACAAGATAGAGTTGAGTTCCAAACATATAAAAAGATAGAGAATTCAACTAACTCAAAGAGGAATCTAAGAATTTCAACAACCATCCTAATCTACAGTAATCCATAAAGCCTCTAATAATCGAGAACAACTAAGGTTGGTACATGCCCCCAACCGTAATGAAAACACACCAAAATAATCTAAGACATAAGTAAAGATAAGACCATGAAATAAGGGTCTTCCATAGAATGGAAGCTCACCACCTCAAACTGATTCATGAACAATCCAAAAATTACCTATCACTGCATAAAAAAAGTAGAAGTGTCTCCAAATATTGCACCGCATGGGAATACAACATTTGGAGATGATTAGCAGGGTAAGAGCTAGCATATTACTTAGAGAAGAGACAAAGTAATGCCATGATCAAATCAGTCCAAAACCATTCAAACCGATGCACACAATCATATATATATACACATATACACACACACACATATATATGCATATATATATATATGTCAGTATAAGGAACAAGGTTTAGCATGAGAGTTAAAATATAAGCCTGGACTATGTAGATCAAACCGTCATCTACACCTATAGGCTATATGGGTCCAGCCCCTCCTGTTGAATGGGCCCCAGTGCATGTTAGCATTATAAACTAGAGATATCATAGAAGGTTGGGGAATCTATGACCCTACACCATCAATTATACATATATCTATATTGTTTAACAAGCACACAATCATCAAGATCAACCCTTACTTCAATAAATATGAGTTTCCAAAATCAATCCTGATGTGCTATAGAAATATAGCACTTATGATGCTTAAAAATAGAGAATATGTATGTACTTAAGTCTTATTTTGTTAGATTTGATGTGTTTTTAAAGTGTTTTGCAAGAAATTAGATTTCAGATGCTAAATTCAAGAAAGGATTAAAAGTGATGTTTTTGGCCACTTACTTAGTCATTTTTGGGCATTTGTGGCACTTATCGGATGTATGTGACTGAAGAATGTGGTGGAATTTAAAATTTAGAAGCTTCTTTGCAAGTATTGGAAGGCCTGGAACTTACCTATGTCCATATATGGACCATATATAGCTCATGTGGTCTTTATGAGACTAAGGTAAGTACCAAAATTGAAGATCCTGATAGTGAAAGAGCTAAAAAAAAACTTTTGGCACTTACCTATGTCAACATGAAGACCACATGTGGGTAAGGTAAGTGCCAGAAGTCTAAAATTCCAAGAGCAAAAGGTGCAGGAAAATCTTCTGGAACTTACCTATGTCTATATGTGCCCAACCTCAGGCCGTAAGCAGCACATGCACCCAAGGTTGGGATACATGTAGACACAGGTAAGTGGCCACCGACCTCAACTTTTCAAAATTATTTCCTAGGGTTTATATGCATTCGAATTACACTCCATGATGTTTTTAAGTCTTATTATGTACGTTTAGTTAAGTTTTCATATATTATTTAGGATTTGAATTATAGGATTTTTTTAACCTATAAATACCCTTTAGGCTTTGTTTAGTTTATTTCAATCATACATTCATTAATTCATATATTGAGGCAATTCAGAAAAAGTCCCTTTAAGACCAAGTTCGCAAATATCTTGTTGTTCTTGGTTTGTTATTCAATTTAAGACTTAAACATTTCTTCTCTTATTATTGTGAGATTGATTTTGTAATTTTGTCTGTGGATTTCCTGATTGATCTCATAACTATGAGTGGCTAATTACCTTAGTTGGGATTGTGGAAACCTTGGTAGATTAATTAAGTAGAGGAAGTGCCAAGTCGCTCTAGATAAACATTCTTGCATGATTTGGGTTTTCTTGGTTCTTATTAATTTTTTAGTGGTGGCCAACGTTAAGATCCCACCTAGATTATTACTACTTACTCAAAAAGAGGAGTAGTGACTAGGAAAAGAAGATCACAACAGTAATTTGAAGATTAAATGCTAATAGGTATTATCTACATAAGATGGTTATCTATCATCTAATAACTAGAGATTCAAAAGGTAATAATTAACAAGGATCCAAGATAAGAGTTAGTAAGGCAGCATCTTAAGACTCAAAAGGTAAAGCATGAAATCCATCAACTAGTCTAAAAGATGATTGATGGTACATAACTTATCAGATCCTGCATGCAAGGCATTGGAATAGTTTGGCAGTGTACGATAAGTCTACTGAGTTGAGAAGCTAAGGGAACACATGCCTAGTGTTCGTCTTGATTGCTTACAACTAAGAGCAAGCAATTCTTTTTATTTTTTTTATTTCAAAAAATCACCCCTTTTACTTTCCAATTTTTCCCATTGATTTCAATAAGTGTGAGAAGGATTTCTGGCCTATTCCCTGTGGGATCGACCCGAACCAAGTTGGGTTCTATATTTAACAGCTACAGCTTCATCCTTTAATTGGAGGTGCACTTTAGGTTCTATCAAGTTTTAGCGTCATTATCAAGGAATACAGTTTTGGAATTCTCTCGGGACCTCCACTTTTATGGATCAGCTACATAACCCCATTTAAGCCCACTCAAAATGTTTACACATTCTCATTCATTGAACCAATAATCATCTATTAAGGCATAAACCATTAGTGTCTGCATACCAACTAGGCTTGCAAGATACTATCCATTCCATTCCAATTATTATCACTTGGGGGAATCCACAACCCCATAAGCTCCAATTATTCATCTATATGAGGGGAATCCACAACCCCCGAGGTTCAATGTTAATATCAAATAACTGGGGGAATCCACAACCCCCAAGGTTAATTTTAAAACCATATACATTTCATTAGCCTTTTATATAGTGTGATAGTTCCAAAAGTGATTACAATATGTATATACTCATGTTTCAAATCCAATTTCATAAGGTTGGATTAAGACTATTACCAATTTCAATTCCAAATCTATTTATTCAGGAGAATCCATCACCTTAATTCGACTTCCATACCCATGCACCCAATTAGTTTAAAAACCATCAATTCAAAGCATGAATAATCCATAAAACCATGGAAAAAATAATTTAACAAAATGACATCCAAAAGTCCTCAACCTAATTTCAAAATCAGCAATTAAATTCACATGGGTAACAATCAAACACATACTTTTAGCAAAATAAATTTTAGGGAAGAGATACATGCTTGAAACATCAAGAGTTATGGAGAAGAAACCAATCTCAGAGACCTAGATGATCAACCTTGAGAAACCTTAGCTATTTTTGACTTGGGAATTCTAGAGAGTAGAGAGAGTGTATTTGATTTATTATGGGTAATAATAAGACCCCAAAGTGTTTTTAAGTCATGTGTTACAATTGGTGAAAGAAAAAAATGACCAAAGTACCCTTGATTAAAATTACCCAGTCATTATGGGTCACTTCATGACTTGTGATGACTGGGTACGATTCATTGCATGGACTCACTTTTTGGGCAGTGAATCAGGTCACTCTTATTTTTGACCCTACGAGTCATACCATACAACTTGTAATTTGATATTATGACTCTTAGGGTCCTAGTCGTACTCAGGATAGAAATATTTGGCTACTCCACATGTTTGGTCATGAGTCCTTCCCTAAAATCCATGACCACACCTTATAATTATGAGGTGTCAGTCATGATGTCAACAAAAACTTTGGCCAACTTAATTGTCAGGCTATGATTGACACCATATGACTCATCACCTAAGTCATACCCTGGATAGTGAGCTCAAAACTTAGAAACTTTTAAGGGAAAATATATAGGGTTTTACAATATTGGTGACAAAAACATTGTAGGAAAGGGTAAAAGAATAAGAAAAATTAAAATTTACCCTTAACAAGACATACCACGAGTAGTGGTAGAGTTTTGATTATTGAGAGTTTTAACTCCTAAATCACTTATCTTATTCCAACATTATGACTCGTAGGCTTATGAATAGTACCCATATATTTAAAGTATGATGCATTCAATGACTAGTGGTTTCAAAAGGACTTTGTCAAGCCCTTGATTAGAGTCAACGAGTCAAGTACTAATCATATAATGTGACACAACTTATATAATGGTTTGATTGGTCTGGGACCTCGAGTATTAAACTTTGAGTCTTTGTACTAAACCCTGACTATTCATAGGTCAGTATTCTGAGGTATTACAATAAATAACTCTCAAATCCTCAAACTTTTGGGCTTTTCATAAGGTCTGACTATATCTGACTAGCACTGAGTGGCACCCTACTAATCTTGCATATAAATTGTACTTCTAAACTAATGACTTATAGGGATAGGAGGATCTGGAGGTACTACTAGATCTCCTAGATATCCTGATAGGATGATGAAGCTGAGAAGGTATTGAAGATGTTTCCCTACTGCCTTTGATTGAATGGCCCCAATGAGTGGTACCCTATTGGTACCCATACCTATAGGTGCATTTGGATTCTGGTCGGCTATTTTTTGATAAGTCACTATATTTCTCCAAACAATTATGATTACAATCATAAGCTGAAGAACTCAGACCCTTATGACTTAGCTCTATATCATGATTTGAACCAAAGAAGGGGCGACTTTCTTGAAAAATATTTGTAGCTTCTTATTTATAGAATGTGTTGCACAACACATTTATAAACAAGACTCTACTAGACACTTCTTGTAGACTCCCTAGGATATAATATCTCTTTGATACCAAGTCTGTCATATCCCAAACTTAAAAAGTGCAATTAGCACCTAACGCTAAAACATAGGCATAAGCGACATTGTTAAACTATTTGTAAATGGCGCATAACAGCCATACATAATCAAGAAAAATAGACAAGTATATCTCATTTAAAAATAATCCCTCAATTGGTAAGGCCTATGTCAACAACTCTACAAAGAATATAGTTATGTACTCCCAATAATTCATATAAAGCAATAAACTGATAGCACACAAGTCCTGTTTGGTCCATTGAGGTCATCATGATATATAGGAGAGCATAATGTTATATGGGTTATTAAGGTTACCATGATATTTGTATAGAAACTAAAAAGGTATATACAGTATAAGCTAGGCTACTATATCAGTAAACTATCAATAATAACAACAAGGCCCAATTGGCTAACAAGCTACAAATAAACAAGGCTAAAAAAGTCACAAACATATCTATACAACCCAATAGACTATTTTGCAAGCCTTTATGAATATGATACTTGGAGGACAGGGTCCTAACTTACCCAAACACTATAAACAACAAAATAGACAAACCTTTAAGTCTTTAGTAGTTCCTGGAAGAAAAGAAGTCAACCAATTTGCTGAAAACTTAATTGTGTTATCTGTAAGTCTATTTAGTCCATTTATCAGGACCTATAGGCATGAATGCAAAAGTATTAGGAAATGAGGTATCAGTACAAAATAATGTACCAAGCATGTAAGGAGATTAAAATTTAAAATTAAAACTGAAGTACAATGATTGAATGAAAAAGGTAGGAGTAAAACAAAAGTAAAACACCTTCCCTTCCTATAAGAAGACAATCTATAAACATGTATCAAATAATAACCTGAGTTGGACCCCATAATATTAGCAGTAATCATAATAAACAACACCATATAGCCTTAGAAATGGTAGTTAAATACCATTGTTGCCCCCTTACTTGGACCTAGAGATTATTTAAATTGAACTTTCTAAATTATCAGTGGCATAGATCAATATAGATCTTAAGCTTTGTGGTTCATTATAATTATTGACTAGTAGGTATAGCCTGCCCTACCTATTGGCTCAGTGTAGCCACCAAGCCTGTATGCTCAACTGGCCTAAGCTGTAGGCCCAGTATAGCTGCCTAGCCTATAGGTTTAGTGTAGTTATCTGGATCATAGGCTTGATGTGTTATTCATCCTTTTATCTACAAAACACATATAGTGTCAATGTCTACTGTGACCAAAACAAGCTCATAAGTGGTAAACAAATATTTAAAATACTACGACCATAGCAAGTGATTACCTTCAAACTCAATACCATCATAATGTGATTTTCTAGGCCATTAAGTAGGGAATAGAGTAATGTTGATTGACACTATATCATGTTGTTGTACAAACTAAAAGGCTACAAGTCAAAAAAATATTGTTATATAGGTTATAATAATTTTAGGCCTTCAGGGTCATACCAGAAAACAAAAAAAAAAAACTCAACATACCTTTTAGCTAAAGCCTCAAATATGTCCCTATGAAACTTGACCAACCAGTCATAATACTAAGATCTCTTTGAGGTTTCATCCGTCCTAGTGTTTCTCCGTGGGCGCTTCCTTCTTTCATGCATAATAGGGATGGTTTTTCTTAAAAATGCATAGGTTGTTGGTGGGTGAATAAGTAATTTAGGGTGTCCTCCTTGTGGGGTGGACCATATATGTATATTTCTCTATAAGGTGCTTTCTTAGGTAGTACATGGTGGTTAACAAATGCTAGGATTGATCCTAGGTGTAGATTTTGATGAAGGAAGTGTGTTAGCTTGGGGATAGCAATGTGAGAATTCTGGAGGTAGATTGGTAGGTTGGATGAGGTGTACGGAAAGGGTGAGGTTGGTGACTTGGGAATGCAATAGTGAGAAAATTATGATGTATAGGTTGGGGTTTCACATTAGACTAGTGGATTCATGGTTAGGTCATTGGTTGGGCTAGAGCATAGAGTTTAGATGACTATGCTAGGTTTTAGGTAGCATTTGGATGAATAAGGTCTTGGGTATAGGAGAATCAAGCATCCCTAGTGACCATCTTTGGTGATACCCATTGGAGAGGAGTGTTATTCTTATAAGTTTAATAGGATAAAGGTCGGGGGTTAATCTTGAATACTCTTTTTTAGCAGTGGACTCTAAGGAAAGGTCGAGGCATATATTCTAGCGATTCTCTTCTATCACAGTTAAGATAGTATTATATTTGTGTTGCATGCATTCTAATAGTACTTTCCCTTAAGGCTTGCATTCTGTATTCACCTTATTTCCTGGATATGAATCTTGATCCTATATTGGACTACCTATGATATTTGTAGTTGTGTGTCTTTTGGTGTCCAATCCTAAGGACTCCTACTATGGTATGGTTTCATTGGGATGGTTCTTCATTTTTGACCTAGGAGGTTGCTATGAAGTATCTTATGCTTATTATACTGTGTCTCATTTTGAAAGTCTTGGTTTAAGTGGCGTATGTAATTCGTGTACATTAGTTCCTTAATGACCCTTCATATGTTAGGATGGTAGTGGCTGGGGAAGTGTAGTGATGTTTTGAAATGGAGAAAAAGCAGAAGTTTCTAAGTGGGAGAGAGTCTAGGGTGACTAATAGAGCTAAGGTTTTGGAGGGTAAGGTAAGGGTGTTGTCATGGAAAATGGTTAGAAGAGGAATAGGTGGTGAAAAATCCTTATGAATAATGACAGAGGTTGTTAGGCCTTTGGAAGGATAGATCATATTATGGGTGAGGAAAGGTTAGGCTTGAACTTCGTGGTTGGTAGATATACCAATTGTTGTGTTAGGTACTTAAAGTCTTGGTGGAGATGGAATAATGTTTTGGGTGGATATAGTCCCATGGCCTAAGCTAACTTCTCTTAGCCTTGGATAGGCTTGAACATGGAGATGGTGTATAGCTAGACGCATGATCTCATGGTAATGTGTCTCTAGGAAATTCTAAGTTGAAATTAGACTTGCTTTCTAGCATGAATTATATTTATTTGGTATTCCATGTGTCTGTGTTGAGATAAGGTATGGATGGTCTTCCATTTTTTTTCTTTTGGTTGTATTGGTATCTCAGACTCTTCGTTCTTTAATGAGGTCCCGATAAGGATCTAGGGTTGGTAAGTTCGCCGATTGCGAACAAAATAGTGCGGCTTTGGTGAAGGTTCTATGGCGGAACCAAAAGTCTGAAGAAGCCATTTGGAATGCAAAAAAGGACATGGAGTGAAAGTATCCATGTAGGTTCTTCATTCCAAAAACTCATGTGTAAGATATGTGTTCTTCATCATAACTTAGTTAAGGAAGGGTGGATTTCATTATGTCTTTGTTTTCTTAGTTAAAGGTCGGAATGAAGGTGTTGGGGCGTAAATCGTGCTTGGGGAGTGTGGTAATCTTCTATTCCTGTGTTATGTATTTGTCTCCTAATTTGATTAGGGGGGTTTGATGTGTGTTAATGCATTAGCTCGTGATTATTCTTGCCTTTACCCATCATTCGAGGATGAATGATCCTAACTGGGGGAGAATGAAACACCCTAAACTTGAACTCTTAGAAAAAAATTCCTAAGTTTGAGACACTGGGCAAGGTATAACTCATGCGTAATAGTCGTACCCTAGAATACAGTTTGGTGTCCCTCTCTTATCTGCTAGGAAGTATACTTTAGGTTAGTTTCTTTCCAAGATACAACTCAATATCATACTAGTTGTATGGTAGGATACGAGGTGTATGATGCCAAGACGTATGATATTTATTGATTAGCCTTGTAGAATCTGTCCAAGGTATGATTCTAGGGTACCGCTCGTACCTTAAGGTATGAGTTGGGCATGTGTGGCCGTATGATGACCAATGTTAAGGTCCTTGGAGGGGTCTAAGGTATGAGTTAGGGTACCACTTGTACCCTAGGGTACGACTAAGGAGGTTACTTGTACCCTCTTGCGTGCATGTTTTTAACATTTAAGATGAGGGCTTTTTGAATATTTCCGACCCCAAAACCCTTAATTCCCCACACAATATAACATTTTGTGGCCCTTCATAACACTTATTTAGTGGATCAAACATTCCTAATACTCTCTCAAACTTGCTCTTTAAGATTGGAGACTAAGGTTTCTACAAGTGTTCTTCAAAGGGCTCAAGAGTCAAGTTTTCTTATGTGAATCTTTTTGTATAAGGCAGGTAATCCTCCTTCATTGTTTTTTCTAACTAAAGGCATGTTTTATTGTGTTTTAAACATTGATTATGAATCATAAATAGTGGTTTTAAAAATAAATGTTGAGGGTTTTGATGCATATTGATGGGTGTTGTTTACTCTTGGTTTAAATTATATTTTCACATGTTTTTGGGTGGTGGTTTGCATGTGTGGGTTCTTGTTGGTTATGTTTTAACAAATGGGTCATGAGTAACCCTAAAATTAATGGTTTTTGCTTTGGTTTTGGTCTTGGTAAGGGTACGCCCTCAATGTGTTTGATAGAATGACTATGAGAATGTTTTTACTATATTATTAAACTTTCATTGAAACTATTATGTGGTATGGTTTGGTAATGGAACCCTAAAATGGTTTGGATGGTATTTTTATGGGTTTAAATAGTATTGTATTGGTTCAAATTGTTTTGAATGACTAAAATGGTTTGAATGGTTAAAATGGTTTTGAACGGTATGCATAGTTTGTATCGATTAAATGGTAAGGCCTTGGTGGCTATGAAATTGATTAGAATGCAACCTTGCAGGGTACATGGGAATCCCCCAAGTAAACTAAATAATTAATCTATGGGTATATAGGAATCTCTTTCTTCTCTAAAAAGTTGGCTAAGGACATTACTTCTAATTTATAGTTGGTATGACGCTACCACTACTTCTAGCCTTGGTTAGTAATGAATGGAATTGGTGAATTGGAAATATGGTAATGGTTTTATAGGAAATAATTGTGGGGTATGATAGATAACCGTGAAGGTACAAGTCCAAAGGATGGACACTGAAAACTCATGTTTGCCGACATGAGGATGGGTCATGACTACCATATACTTGAGGGGTACATAGGAATCCCCTAATACTTGTATCATGGAGAATGAAACGTACACAGGAATCTCCTACTTCTATGGTATCTCCGGTTCGTGTGACTAGGGCTCCTCCAGGGAGTGATACTGGACCCATATAGCCCATGGGTAGATTATGACGGTTAAGCTACACATACCAACGTTAATGGTTTTAAAGGCATGCTAAAGTAGGTTCCCTTTCCCAACATAGTTAAATACATGTATGTATGGTTGTGAATATATATGGTTGGTTTACTTGATTATAAAGGTTGGCACTATTTTATCTTTATCCTGATTACTTGCTAGCATTCACTCGCTAACCCATCTTCGGGCGGCTATAACATTACGCGATGCAGGAACCGGCCGTACTACTCCTCCTGCTCATTGATTGAATTTGAAAATAGTCAGTGTTGGATTTAAGTGGTGAACTTCCATATTTCAGAAGACATCCATTTTATGTCATGGATTATTTTACATTTTATGGTTTTTTCTTAGGCTTTGGTTTTTGGCTTTGGTCGGGGGCATGTCCCGACTAGGTATTCTTGTGTTGGTTTAGAGGCTTAGTATGGACAACTATGGTCTTGGGTATGGAATGATCATGATATACTCATATATATCTATTGGATTATCGTTTTTGGTTTGGTTGGTTGTTTATGGGATGGACTAGCTTGTTTGGGTTGGTCTCGGATATAGACTTATCCCAAAGTCATCACATTGTTAAATGTGTTATCTTGTTGTATGTTTGGAATTCATCCAACACGGGGTATTATGTTGGTTGGTTGGATTAGGTATTGGGGGTAGTCTCCGGTCTCGGTTGGACTTGAGATGCCCATTACGACAAGGCCCCAGTTTGGTTCATGTCATAAAAGGAAAAGTTTACCGGAGAAGATAGTTACCACAACTAAGGGCAGGGGAATTGGCAAAAATTAATGGAAAAACCTACAATCCAGCCTTAATGAAGATATTAAAGGGGTCAGAAATACAGGGAAAGTTTTTAGTCACTCTTATAAATAAATGTGAACCTGGTCACATGGAATGTAAAAGGACTTAACAAGATAGAAATCAAGAATCTTGTTAAGAGTATTATAAAAATGGAAAGCAGCTTACTACCTTCAAGAAACAAAGATAAGCAAAAAAGTTGAGGAGGTAGACAAGTAGTTAAAACATTGTAGATGGATGAAATATGGCTTTATCAAGGATGTGGGAAGCCGTAGAGGGATCCCACCTATATGGGACAACAGAGTTTGGTCTGGGAATTCGGTGGAAATAGGACAACACTCTATCACTTATGGTTTTATCTATTCCTACAACTCTTTTACCTAGTACCTCACTAGAATATATGCTCCACACACTAGAAGTGAAAAATTACTATGTTGGGAGGAAATTGCAGCCTACAGAGAGCTTTGTAAAGGACCTTGGGTCGCTTGTGAAAACTTCAACATAAACAGATTCATGTCAGAAAGAAGGAGGAACTCTAGAATCACTAATGTGATGTCTGATTTTTCTAGATAAATTGAGGACATGGAACTTCATAACCCTCAAATATATGGGGGAATATACCCGGATAAAGGCATCAACCACCCTAGTGCAACTAGGCTAGATGAGTTTCATTTCTCCTTGAAATAGGAAGAGACATTCAAAAGCATCAAACAAAGAATCCTACCTAGAGTTGCTTCTGACAATAATCCCATCATGTTAGAATATGGAAACTGGGAGAAAAGGAGATCAAGTTTTAAGTTCAAAAATTGATGGTTTAAGGTGGTGAGCTTTAATGAACTGGTAAACAACTGGTGGAATGATTTTGACGTCAAGGGTAGCCCTAATTTCAGGTTCAACAGCAAGTTAAAGATGTTGAAATTGAAACTCAAAGAATGGAGCAGAACTACTTTTGATGAATTAATTAACAAGAAGAACAACCTTTTTGAAGAACTGGCTTACATCGACTTAATTCGGGAGAGTAGAATTCTGACAGAAGATGAAATGATGATTATAGAAATTATAATGGTTGAATTGAAAGAGCTGGTTGGACATGAGCAATCCAGATTGAAACAAAAAATTAAGAGTTTTGTGGCAAAAAGAAGGGGACAACAACTCAAAATTCTCCCAAAGAATGGCAACATCACACATGAGATTCAACACCATTGATAGATTGATAGTAAATGATGAGGAGATTTGGGAACCTGCAGCTATAAAAGAAGTCATAATAGACTTCTATAAAAATCTAAACTCAGAATTAGAACCCTAGTGACCTCCTTTCAATCCATAAGGCTGCACTGGAATCATTGATGAAGAAAAAGAATGGCTTCAAAGACCCTTCTCAGAATCAGAGGTACTGCACATCATAAAAAATCATGATGGGGACAAGGCCCTCGGACCTAACTGCTTTACTATGAGTTTTTTCAAAGCTTGCTGGGACACTATAAAGTTTGACTTAATGTAGACCATCAACAACTTCCACCAGAAGAAATTTTTGAGAAGTCTGTGATTTATTTTACAACTCGATAAATATTATGGATAAAAAATTTTCTCTCTCTAATTTTCCTCTTCTACCTAACGTTCACTGGCCACCCTCGCTACTGACCGTTAACGGCTGGCGTTGATGCCGGCAACGGCGTAGATAATGCAGTAATAGGTAAGGTTACTCTCTCTTCCTTGTTTTTCTCTTTCCACTCAGTTCTCTCTATTCTCGTATCTACCCCTCTTCTCTCTCTCTTCCCCTTGTCTCCCCTAGATACTATTATCGCTGGTAGGTTTAGGATTCTCGCCAGCTCGACTAGACTCCGGTGATGGGAAGGGTACAACACTAATCAGAGCAGGTTGGTACAAAGACTAGCAAACGTCCAGCGTCCGGCAAGTTCCAGAGAACACTCCGACGATATTTCGGCGACGCAGCCTAATCCAACGACTCATTTTCGGAAACCGATTTCGAGAACAACATTGCCAGAACCAGCAGCATGCAGGAATACTCAGTGACATCTAAACTTGGACTTTTAGTTACTTCCTACAATTTAGTTGTGTGGTGTTATTCTATTTCATCTGACTATAGTTGTGATTGGCTATTTTTTATTTATTGGTGGATATTGTTACGTGGTTTTAGCTGATAGTCTGGCAGGGGTTTTGTGCTTGACTACTATTTTCTTATTATTTTTCCTACTGTTTTCTTATTTGTTTGCTTGTTTGTTGGGGATGTGTTTCGATATTTAAGTAGTGGCTTTGGGGGTTGTTGATGGAATAGGGTCATGTCCGAGGGGGCTGGGGCTAGGATCATTTTGGGAGGGGGTGTAAGGAGGAAGGTAGGGATGGGTGTGGGTTTTAGGTTGGGTGTTAGGGCTGGTTCAGTGAGGGGTGGTAGAGGTAGGAGAGATGTGAGAGAGGATAGGTTGAGGGTTGGGTCTTAGAACATTGGGACCCTTCAAGGTAAGTCTGTAAAGATGGTGAAGATTCTTAAGAAGAGGAGGATTAATATTGTGTGTGTTCAGGAGACTAAGTGGGTAGGGTTTAAGGCTAGGGATATGGATGGGTACAAGTTATGGTACTCAGGGCATGAGAGGCATCGAATGGAGTTGGCATCTTAGTGGATGAGGATCTTAGAGGGCAGGTGGTGGAGGTTAAGAGGGTCAGTGATAGACTGATGATGATTAAGCTGGTCATTAGGGGTTCACACTGTATGCGTGTAGTGTTTATGCACCATAGGAGGGCTTGGACGAGGAGGTGAAAGCGAGATTTTGGGAGAAATTGGACGAGTTGGTGAGAAGTGTGCCTAGCTCGGAGAAAATTGTCATAGCAGGGGACTTCGATGGGCACATCAAGGTTTTTCCGAAAGGCTATGATAATGTGCATAGATGTTTTGGTTTCGATGTTAGAAATGGTGAGGGAGAAGCTCTGTTGGATTTTGCAAGAGCTTTTGGGCTACTAGTAGTGAACTCGAGCTTTGCGAAGAAGGAGATCACTAGATTATCTTTCGAAGCGCTATAGCTAAAACTCAGATTGACTTTCTGCTGCTTAGGAAAGGGGATAGGGCTTTCTGTAAGGATTGTAAAGTCATTCCGAGTGAGTATCTTTCGACCCATCATTGGTTTCTAGAGATGGACTTGATAATCAAGAAGATCAAAAAGAAAAGGGTCGACCTAGAATTAAGTATGGAGGCTTGACGCCAGTTAGTGCGTTGGAGATAGGAGAGAGGGTGGTGAGAATGGGGGTGTGGGAGTGCAGGGGGATGTGGATGTTATATAGGATAAAGTGGCCAGCTACATCATGGAGACTGCAAGAGAAGTGTTGGGTGTGTCCAGGGGTCAGGTAGGACGGCAGAAGGGGGACTGGTGGTGGAATGAAGAAGGTAAGGAGAAAGTGGGGATTAAGAGGGGGCGTATCTTAAGTTGATTGACAGTACAGATGAAGAGGAGAAACAGGTGAATAGAGAGGCGTATAAAGTGACCAGGAAGGAGGCTAAGTTAGCAGTTATAGCTGCTAAGACATCAGCATTTGAGAGCCTGTATGCGTGCTTAGATGAGAAAGGTGGGGAAAAGAGATTGTATAGGCTGGATAAAGCTAGGGAGCAGAAGGGTCGCGGCCTGGATCAAGTGAAGTGCATTAAAGGGGATGATGACAGAGTTTTGGTGGAGGGATGTTCATATCAAGAAGAGATGTCAGAAGTATTTTCATGGACTGTTGAACAAGGAGGGGGACAGAAACATTGAGTTAGGGAAGTTGGAACACTCGAAGGAAAATCAAAATTTCAGTTACTGTAGGCGTTTTAAGGTTAAGAAGGTCAGAAAGGCTATTCGTAGGATGTGGATGGGCAGGGCGATGGGGCCTGACGAGATTCCGGTGGATTTTTGGAAGTTTATTGGCGGAGCAGGTTTAAGGTGGTTGACCAATTTATTTAATGACATTTTTAAGACTGCAAAAATGCCTGAGGTTTAGAGATAGAGTACGTTGATTCCGTTATATAAAATCAAGGGTGACATTCAGAGTTACAACAACTATAGGAGTATTAAGTTGTTGAGTCACACTATGAAGATTTGGGAGATGGTGCTTGAGCGGAGATTGAGAAGGGTCTTGTTTAAATAATCATACTTCAAGGCTAGTCTCCAAAATATTAAATGTCTCGACAAGTCTTGAAGTAGGGGGCATTTGTGAGCGATACAATTTTATTAAATTTAAATCCGTACAAAATTCGGATTATATGAAATTCAAAATATATTAGTCCCGAATAAATATTACGGATTAATATAATTGAATTAATTATTTAAGTCCAAATAGGTATGGATTTAAATAAGACCCAATATTTATTGGGTTAGTCCATTAATTTGGGCTACAAATGAACCCACTTTACAAAGCCAAAAATATTGTCATATTCTAGAGGCCCAAATAAGCACCACGTGTCAAATGACGTGGCATGCCAAGTCAAGTGACAGAGCCAATAGGACCGTACCACATGTCAAATTGATGCAGCAGACCCATGAAATAAAAACCCATAAAAGGCGTCATATCACTTAAATCTGATTGGTCAAAGGAAGTCCATATTCATCATGACTCTTCTTTTCCTACAACTATAAATAGGGACCTCATAATTCAGAAAAAAGGACCCCAGAACTCTAACAAGTAGCAAGAGAAAGCTTGTGGATTAAACGCTGCAATTTCTCTAAAAAACTCAAGCATTCAAATCAAGTTCATCGAGATTCAAAATCAAAACCGCAATATTCAAGAACAAACTCAAAATCCCTTGAATTCAAGCACAAGTCAAAATCAAATCCATCAAATCTTCAAATCAAGTTCAAATTCAAGATCAAGCTTTAGGCCCTTGAATTTATATTTGAAAAAGTGAATTAGAGGATTCATAGAGATTGTAACACTCGCATTGAAATCAATAAATTGATTATTGCAATATTTTTCTTGTCTCGATTATTTATTATTTTTCGATCTCGAAAATTTTATTGTCCCACAATGACATATACAAAATATTAGAATGGCAAGAAAAAAATATTAATTTCTCACTTTTAAATAACATAATGTACTAGGCATTATATTTCTATAATATAGTTCATTCAAAACAAAATTGATATATTCCCGCCATAGATTGCCATTTATTATTTTTTACTTTACGTTAGTAAATTTTGGTTAAAAGAAGAAAAGGAGATTAGAATATCTGTAGCAATTAAAAATGATGTCGTACCAAAGAAAATAAAGAATATTTTTTTTAGTGGTTGGTTGTAGTTATAAGAGGTGTTTGAGTAAAAATTTAAAGATTGAGATTACATGTAATAATAATGAAAGTTGAAAATAAGAGTGAAAAATTGTGAAAACAACAAGAAATTATTTTCACTTTTTGAAATCTAACTCCAGAATAATTTTCATGATCAAACACTACAATTTTAAAAAAAGTGAAAAAATTTTCCGGGAAACAGGAAAAATTTTTTATGGTCAAACATGCCCTTAAACTTCTTTTTTTTTTAACGGAAAAAAAAAAACTATTATCGTGTCTGCTAAGTCGCGGACTTCAACTCCAAATAATATTTTCCATCTTCAGCTGTAATTGTTGTCCAGCCAGGGATCTGATCATTTTGATGTTGCTGACCTTCTACTCTTATTTCTTTGCATCAATCTGAGCCAGCTTATTTTTCCTATTGTGTCTGTTATTTATTTTTTTTTTGGTTGGTCCAATTCAAGTTTGTAATCGAGAATGTTTTACAAAAATGGCAGTTAGATGCATCGAGTCGATATTGATAATGAGCGAGACACTATGGAGCAACCGCCTTCCCCTGCTGCAGAACAAACCCTGTTCGAGAGGAGAAAAGGGAGATTGGCTTCCAAGGTGGGAAATGGTTTTATACTTTCACTAGGCTTACATATTTAATGCCTTTCATAGTGTATGTCTGCTCTTTTTTGAGCCTAGGATTTTTCGGAAACAGTCTGTCTACCCCCACAAAGGCAGGCAGGGTAAGCGTACATCCTACCCTACCCAGACTCTACTTGTGTGATTATATTGGGTATGTTGTTGTTGATAGTGTATGGTATAAGTATGTGCCTGCACTCTCTTCTGAAATTCAATAAACTGTTTAAAGCTTATAAATGTGAAAAACATTGAGCCTTGTTGTTGAAGGATAGGGATGGCAATGGGGTGGGGAGGGTGCGGTGCGGGCTTTAAGCTATGCGGGGCGGTGCGAGTTTTAAGTTATGTGGTGCGGGTGCAGTGCGGGTTAAAGTAAGTTTTTTTTTTAAATGGTGCGGTGCGGGTTGCGGGTATATGCGGGTTTAAATTAAAAAAAACTAAAAATCAGTATTGTTCTCGTGAATATACCTAAAATTATATGTATTCTTTACTTAAAATGACATGTATAACACTATAAATAAATAATTTTATAATAGCTTTTTTAACATCTCTATTCATTTTAATAAAAATATGCTATTTGATCATTACTTGTACACGTTATACTTTTTGATAATTTTTAGTGAAAAGTGATATAATAGAAATTAGTTATTATTTTCTAGTTGTAGATTTAAAAATATTATGTTTTTCAATGGAGTTACGATTTTTTCAAAAAAAAGGAAAAAATAAAAACATGGGGCGGTGCGGTGCGGTTATGCGTGGGTATGAATGTGGGGCGGGTTTATGCGGGTTTAAAGGTGATGCGGTGCGGTGCGGTTTTAAAACTTGCGGGTTTAGAAAAAACCCGCACTGCACCGCACCATTGCCATATCTATTGAAGGAAGTTAATAATATTCTAAGCTGCAGATAAAATTCTTTTGCACTATTTAGTTGTTTATTGGTTAGTAAAAAATGGAACTAGCATGAAGAAAAACTGTTTTCATGAAAAGCTAAGGTTGCGTGAAATGGTGGTTTCAAAGAAACTTGGATTAAAAAAAGTCTAGCATGTCTGGAATACTATTTATAGCATGCTTTCTTCCATGGACATTGATGTTTTACTTTGACTAATGTAATAAATAAATAATTAGATTAATGTTTGTAGGTTGCATTTAGGTTCTATACTAGGCTAAAGACGCTGTTGTGGATTTTCAAGTGGATTTTAACTAAAATAAATAGCACCTAAAATCTGAACATTGAAGAGTCAAAACAAGCTAAGTTTCAATCTTTATTGAGTGGAATGAAATCTTAGATGTTTACCTTTTCCTTCTGAATGTCCTGCATATTTCCAGCTTGTATTCTGGTGAACTCCTGAACCTAAAATGCTGTAGAATAATTGGAACTTGCAGTCCTGACACATCTCTGTTTTGATACTTGCATAAGGAAGAAGTATTCTCTTCAACCACTGCATAAATTCTTTTCAATTGAACAAAATTAAGGTTTGAAACACCTTTTACTGAACCATTATGTTGTTTGTTTTTATGTTTTTATTTTTTATGTTTGTTAACTGTTATTTGTCCTGAGCCGAGGCTCTAACAGAAACAACCTCTTTACTTCATCTGTGGTAGTGGTATGGATTGCGCACACTTTAGTGTGAATACACTGGGTATTTTGTTGGTGTTGTTGTTGTTATTGAAACACCTTCTACTGAAGGATCCACAGGTGATCAATTCTATGAATATTTTCCACTTGGTCCTTTCTGCCTTTAGTTTCTGGCTCTGCTCTTCCTTCCCACCAAATTTTCCTTGAGTAGTACATTTCCTATCAATTTATCCTGCATCAACTGAAGAACCTTTGCCTTTAAAGGAAAAAATTGAAGTCTTCACAGCATAAGTGCCTTTATCCATTAAAATGACTACCGCAAGATCGACTTAAAGTCTTTTTCAGATAGATTTTCGCTTTTCTTTCTCCTTCCATTTAATGTTGATAACTTTTATGAAAGATAATTCAGTTTCTGTAGCTCTTGTACTTGAAGAAAAGAGGAGGAGAAGTAGGTTGGAACAAATAAGGTCTTTCCAATACCCTAAATAGCTGTATTCATATGTCTTGATTTTTTTAATTAGTATATCATGGCATTTGTCTATTTCCCTCACATTAGATAATAAAGGTTCCTGAGTCTAAAACTTAAACCATCAAATCAAGCTTCTAAAACTTTACTCAGTTTGCACTACGGATATTCCTTTTCCTTCCACATGAAATAGTTTGATATGATCCAGAAAGCAGCAATGAAGAGTATGCCTATAGCGGAATGAACTTCATTTACTTATTTTGAGCTTTCTTGTTGAATTCTTTGCTAAACTGACTTCCTAAAAGGAGTAAGGATTCTCCAATTTTCCGTTATTCATCTTTTTAAAAGAAGGAAAAATTGGCATACATCCAAGAATAGATTCCATTTTTCACAGTCTATATTCCTTCTTCTGTGATCATGAATCTGTATCCAAAAAAAGAATTTGTTGCTGGCCTCATTACTATCCATGCCTTTGTACAAAAACTTCAAAAATATGATAAACCACAGGCAAGCAACACTAGTCAGCAAGCTGAACTTGCACTATTGCCTTTACAAATACAATCAGGTGGCATTGATCTCTCTATAAGTGCCTTTTGTCACAAAAGTGAAGCTTCAGCAGTTAGACCATCGTTTATTCTTTTTGCTCGTAGGTGCCCCTTAGGATGATAATTAAACAACCTACGATGAGAAAACTTGGAACTGATACACTTAATGGAAAATGAAGGTGAGAAGGGAACCTTAAAATTGAAAAGCTCTTTAGAAAATAACAACAACAACAACAAACCCAGTATATTCCCACATAGTGGGGTCTGGGGAGGGTAGAGTGTACGCAGTCCATCCCACTATCGCTAACGAGGTAGAGGAGCTGTTTCCGATAGACCCCCGGCTCAAGATAAAAGGTAGTATACAAAAACATCAAAAGCATAGAACATGATAAAATAACATAGATACGGCATCCACAAAAAGTACATTGCCAAACAAAGGACACCACAATTCCCCTACCTACTGACTACAACTCAACCACACCCTTAGCCTTCTATGTTTTTCCTCTATATCTTCCTATCCAGGGTCATGTTCTCAGTCAGCTGTAACTGGTCCATGTCACGTCTAATCACTTCTCTCCAGTATTTCTTCGGTCTACCCCTACCCCGCTTGAAACCTTCCAAGGCCAACCTCTCACACCTACGAACTGGAGCATCCGTGCCTCTCCTTATCACATGACCAAAACATCTCAACTTCACTTCCCGCATTTTATCCTCCACTGATATCACTCCTACCTTCTCCCGAATAATTTCATTCCTAATCTTGTCTGCCGTTGTGAATCCACACATCCAACGCAACATTCTCATTTCCGCCACCTTCAACTTTTGGACATGAGAATTCATAATCAGCCAACACTCTGCTCCATACAACATAGCAGGCCGAACTGCAACTCTATAAAATTTTCCTTTAAGCTTGGGGGCATCTTCTTATCGCATAAAATTCCCAAAGCGAGCCTCCATTTCATCAAACCTTCCCCAATACGGTGAGAGACATCTTCATCTATCTCTCCATTCCCCTAAATCGTAGACCCGAGATACTTAAAACTATCTCTCTTGCAAATCGCCTGAGAATCCAACTTTACTACCACATCCTCCTCATCTCTCGAGTCGTTAAATTTGCACTCTAAGTACTCCGTTTTGGTCCTACTCAACCGGAAACCTTTAGACTCCAGGCTTTCTCTCCAAATCTCCAGCTTATCATTAACCCCTTGTCGCGATTCATCAATCAAAGCTATATTATCCGCGAAAAGCATACACCAAGGCACCTCGCCTTGTATATTCCGCGTCAGCACATCCATCACCAAAGCGAATAAAAACGGACTAAGAGTTGATCCCTTGGTGCAACCTTGTCAAGACTGGGAAATTCTCAGAATCCCCTCCTACTGTCCTTACTCGAGTCTTCGCCCCCTCATATATGTCCTTAATCGCTCTGATGTACACCACCGGAACCCCCCTCGCCTCCAGGCATCTCCAAAGAACCTCCCTAGAGACCTTGTTATACACCTTTTCCAGGTCTATAAGCACTATGTGCAGATTCCTTTTCCTCTCTCTATACTGCTCTACTAGTCTCCGCCGAAGGTGAATTGCCTCAGTCGTGGAGCGACCAGGTATAAAACCAAATTGGTTCTCCGAAATAGACACAATCTTCCTCAACCTCCGCTCCACCACCCTCTCCCAAATCTTCATCGTGTGACTCAACAACTTAATACCCCGGTAGTTGTTGCAACTCTGAATGTCACCCTTGTTCTTATATAGAAGAATCATCGTGTTCCATCTCCACGCCTCGGGCATCTTTGCTGGCTTGAAAATATTGTTAAACAAGTTGGTCAGCCACCTCAATCCTGACCCGCCAGAGAACTTTCAAAAATCCACCGGCCCCGTCGGGCCCCGTCACCCAGCCCCTTCGCATCTTGCGAACAACCTCACTGACCTCCTCTACCCTAAATCGACGACATAAACCAAAATCGCGACACTCCCCGGCATGCTCCAACTCTCCTAACACAACACCTCTGTCCCCCTCATCATTGAAGAGCCTATGGAAATACGACTGTCATCTTCCCTTAATGAGGGCGTTGTCAACCAAAACTCTGCCATCCTTCCCCTTAATGCATTTCAACTGATCCAGATCACGACCCTTCCGCTCCCTAATCTTGGCAAGCCTAAACAACCTCTTCTCCCCGCCTTTCTCCTTTAACCCCTTATACAAACTCTCAAAAGCTGTTGTTTTAGCAGCCGTAACAGATAACTTAGCCTCCTTTTTAGCTACCTTGTACTCCTCCCTGCTCACCCAGATCTCTTCTTCATCCTTACACTCAAAACCAACTTAGCGTAATCCGCCTTCTTCGACTCCACCTTTTTCTTAACATCTTCATTCCACCACCAATCCCCCCGATACCCGCCAGACCAGCCCCTCGAAACATCCAACACCTCTCTGGCCGACTCCCCGATGCAACCAACGGCCCAATCCCACATACTATCCACGTCCCCTCTACACTCCCACACCCCCACCCCCTCCAACTTTGCCCCTATCTCCAAAGCACTAACCGGAGTCAGACTGCCCCACCTAACACTAGGTCTACCCTTCCTACCCCGACGCATCTTACCCTTCTTGATAACTAAGTCCATACCAGGAGTCTATGTTGAGTCCCAAGATTCTCGCTCGGAATTACCTTACAATCCTTACACAAAGCTCTACCCCCCTTCCTAAGCAACAAAAAGTCAATCTGAGTCTTGGCTATCCTACTATAGAAAAAAAGCTGAAAATATTTCCCTCAACTGAACACTGCCTTGTTTCCCTTCTCCAGAATTTTCAGGCCATGAGATTAATGAGCTATTAGATCTATTAGTAAAATATACTGTATGGTTGAAGACGTTTCTAGTGTTTCCATCTGATTTAGTCTGCCTCTATATCTCCATGAACAGATACATTCTGGACTTAGATTCTTTCTGGGGGAAGTGAGTCTGTTGGGAGTTAGATTCTTTCTGGGGGAAGTGAGTCTGTTGGGAGGGAGTTCCATTGGATTTGTGCCTTTTCATAGCTCCTGATTATGTAGGAGACAAGCTCATGCCTTGGATCTTTTGACCTTGCAGTTTATGCTGGTGAATATTTCCAGTAATCTACTATTGGCTTACCAAAGTCTTGGGGTGGTTTATGGAGATCTGGGCACTTCTCCGCTTTACGTCTATAGGAGCATCTTTGTGGGAAAGTTGCAAAATTATCAGACTTCAGAAGCAATATTTGGTGCATTTTCACTCATCTTCTGGACAATAACGCTCATTCCTTTGCTCAAATATGTATTCGTTGTATTAAGTGCAGATGATAATGGTGAAGGTATGTTTAAAAGGGACTCTTAATTGATCAATACTTATGGACAATGCTAATACGTGATGATGTTTGACCAAATATCTTAGGTGGTACATTCGCTCTTTACTCTCTGTTGTGTAGACATGCAAAGTTTAGTCTACTTCCCAACCAACAGGCAGCAGATGAGGAGCTATCTGCTTACAAATATGGCTTCTCCGGGCAGTCGACATCATGTTTGCCGTTGAAGAGATTTCTTGAGAAGCATAAGAAGTCACGTACAGTACTGCTTGTTATTGTATTGTTAGGTGCTTGTATGGTCATAGGAGATGGTGTTCTGACTCCTGCAATGTCAGGTATCTAACACTAGATGCCTCATTATATGGTATTTAGCCGGTTGCCTTTTGAATTTGCAAACAAGAATTTGTTCTAAAGTTGCCTCTGTCAAATGTTTGATAGAAGACTTTCAAGTTTCAACTTTTGTTATATAATAAGTGGTGCCTGATAATGCATATGGTGCCATCAGATATTCTATAAGAATATTTCCCACAAAGTGGATGCATGAAATCATAGAACTCGCAGTAGATTTTAATTTAATCATTTAACTATGAAATGCTTTACTTTGGCAGTTATGTCATCAATGTCAGGGATCCAGGCCGCTACTGAACACCTATCTCATGGTGGGTATACTTTGATATGCCCCTTTGCAAAAATTGATGACTTTTTAAAGTAGTCAAAACATCTTACTTCAGTCTGAGACATTGACCATTCGTGCATCTTTCCTCGTAGGTGGAGTGCTTATTCTCTCTTGCATAATATTGGTTGGCCTGTTTGCCTTGCAGCATTCTGGAACCCACAGGGTTGGATTCTTGTTTGCTCCTATAGTGACTATTTGGTTGATATCTATTTTTCTCATTGGGCTGTATAATACTATATTTTGGAATCCCAAAATTGTGTCTGCTCTTTCTCCATATTATATCATCAAGTTCTTTAAGGAAACTGGGAAAGATGGTTGGGTTTCCCTAGGAGGTGTCCTCCTCTCAATTGCAGGTATGATACATATATTGACTCCAATTCAGTAATTCTTTATTCAAGTATGCCTCATTGAAGCCTTTTCGTGTAACCTCTTACTATT
Source organism: Capsicum annuum (assembly GCF_002878395.1). Taxonomy (NCBI): domain Eukaryota; kingdom Viridiplantae; phylum Streptophyta; class Magnoliopsida; order Solanales; family Solanaceae; genus Capsicum; species Capsicum annuum. The sequence continues at coordinate 1,095,827 of NC_061112.1, forward strand.
TGATGAAGGAGATGATGTTAAAATCTCCTAGAGTTAGAATCCAGTTTGTAATTCATATTTCTACCATCAGGTACTGAAGCCATGTTTGCAGATCTTGGACATTTCACTGCCACCTCAATGAGGGTAAGTCCAGCATTTCACAGTAACAAACACATAAAATTATCCTTCAGGAAGACTGTTCTGTTCTAATTCTCTATTAGCCTAGCAAATATAATTTTTTTCCTGGAAGATCCTGAATGCAGATAAAACTAGTTGGATTATGAAGCAGCAGATAGGAACATCTTTTATGTGCATCTGTACAGCAGGTTATAAGTCATCACGACATTGGGAATATGAGCTTCCAAAATACATTTTGTATTAAATAAAATTACAACCATTGAGATTCTAATTTTGTTAAATTACATTTTTTAAGCATCTAGGATCTTAAACAATGATGTTTAAGAAAATTTGAAATCCATCTGAAGTAGCTTTGACGATATGGATTCAGAAATTCGGAAATTATATTAATTACTAAAAAATACAATATTTGGAATCCATCGAGAGTGGAAACATACAGAGCAACATGGACATTGGAGCCAAATGGTTGTTAATCCACAGAACGAGTAAACTGGTCCTAGTGGTTGGCAGATTATATTGCATATTCCTTAAATATCTATCTAGTGCTTGCATTCGAGGAACACATGTTGACTGGCATTTATTTTCTTTGTGCAGATTGCATTTCCATTTTTTGTATACCCTTGTTTGGTGGTACAGTACATGGGTCAGGCTGCTTTTCTGTCCAAAAACATTGATTCAATTCCAAATAGTTTCTATAATTCAGTACCCGGTTGGTTATCTTTTCAGTTATTAGTCTGATTATTTTCAAGATCGTTGATAAAGTTCAATTCAATCCTACTAAACTGCTGCTCTTTGCTTCGCCTGCAGACAGTGTATATTGGCCTGTCTTTGTTATTGCTACCCTTTCAGCCATTGTTGGCAGTCAGGCTGTAATCACTGCTACATTCTCCATTGTGAAGCAATGTAATGCACTGGGATGCTTTCCACGAGTCAAAATTGTCCACACGTCAAAGCATATTAAAGGGCAGATCTATGTCCCAGAAATAAATTGGATCCTAATGATTTTGACCCTTGCTGTGGCTGTTGGGTTTCAGGACACCACTTTAATTGGCAATGCGTATGGTAAGCCTACTAGTCTTTTGACTATCTATGCTCTAATTCTTCAAATTTCATTGTATGGCATCCTTTCTTACATTCCATTCCCATAGAAAGTAGAGTAAACCCCATTATTTGATCTCTGCAACTATCCCAATTGTATCACCTTCAAAGTAGTAGGATTTTTCTTATGCATCTGTCATATCTGTGGTAGTATTATATTTATTAGTATGCAAATGTAAAAATGGGACTGAGAAATCCAACATTAAGCTGTCCATTGTGCCCGAGCTGAACTGTTCAAAAGTAATTCTATTTGCCAAATATTTCTGTTTTCATGATTGTGAATTTGTTTCCTCAAACATGCTGCTAGGGATCTCCTTGTGCCTTTTGCGCTGCATTAAGTCTTTCTTTTTAACCCTCGTGAAAACAAAAACACATGAAATCGAGATGATGAATTGTGGACATGAAGGAATCTCAGATTTCATGATGTATTAACAAAATAGAGCATACCAACCACCTATGTTGCTCAGACTATTTAAAAATGCTGATGGGTGTGTGTCGGATCCTCCAATAGTAGCGCATTTTTGGAGGATCCGACACAGGTGCAACAATATTTTTGGAGAGTCCAAGCAACATAGCCAACCACCTCCAATCGTATGAGGTTTTGGGGGTTCCAAGTGACGAAGGGAATAAAATGACAAAGCAACTGTTGTGCTCAAATTTAGTTTTCCTTTTTTTTTTGGGGTGGGTGGGTGGGGAGATTACTGTATCCCAACATGGCACTGATTTCCTTTTCTGCGTTACAGCAGATTTGCAAATAATTCATGATGCTCTTTATGTTCAAGATTTCTTTTGATTCAGTTTCAGAATTTTCCATTTGGTCCTCTCTTATGAATTTATTTGTCTTTCAGGGCTAGCTTGCATGACAGTTATGTTTATCACAACATTTCTCATGGCGCTTGTCATAATCTTTGTCTGGCAAATAAGTGTAGCATTTGCAACTTCCTTTCTCCTTTTGTTCTGGCTCATCGAAGGCGTCTACCTGTCTTCTGCATTCATTAAGATTCCACAAGGAGGATGGGTGTCCCTTGTGCTCTCTTTTGCCTTCTTGACTATCATGTTTATCTGGCACTATGGAACTCGCAAGAAGTACAATTTTGATCTGCACAATAAAGTTCCATTAAAATGGCTCCTTGGCTTGGGCCCCAGCCTCGGCATCGTTCGTGTGTCAGGGATAGGGCTGATATACTCTGAATTGGCAACAGGAATTCCAGCCATGTTCTCTCACTTTGTTACAAATCTCCCTGCATTTCACAGTGTGATGGTGTTTGTATGCGTCAAATCTGTGCCAGTACCATTTGTCTCACCTGAGGAGCGCTTTCTGATTGGTCGCATTTGCCCAAGACCCTACCGCATGTACCGTTGCATTGTCAGATATGGTTACAAGGATATACAGCGAGATGATGGGAACTTTGAGGATCTTCTCATCCAGAGTATAGCAGAATTCATCCAAATGGAAGCTGTAGAACCACAATTGTCAAGCTCCGAGAGTCCATCATTTGATGGGAGGATGGCAGTTATAAGCACGAGAAGTGTACAGTCAAGCTCAACGTTACTCGTCTCAGAGGAGAATTTTGGTACTTGTAGTTCCATTCAAAGTAGCAAATCTTTAACCCTCCAGAGTCTAAGATCTGCTTGTGATGATGAGAACCCACAGATGAGGAGGCGGCGAGTAAGGTTTCGCTTGCCAGAAAACCCTGGGATGGATCCAGCTGTTAGGAATGAGCTCTCAGATTTAATTGAGGCAAAAGAGGCAGGGGTTGCATATATAATGGGGCACTCATACGTGAAGGCGAGGAGATCATCTTCTTACCTGAAGAAGCTTGTTATCGACATTGGATATTCATTTCTGCGCAAGAACTGTAGGGGTCCTGCTGTGGCGCTTAATATTCCTCACATTAGTCTCATTGAAGTTGGCATGATATACTATGTCTAGTCTATATTATAGAGAGCCATGGACGAGTTTTTTATTTGTCACACCTCGGAATGTTTTGTGCGATAGCCTTATGGCTAATAATGTGACAACGTATGTTGGGGAAAGCCATTTAAGTGTTTCCTATTCAGCACATTGGGTAGTTGTATGCATACAACATGCCTAGTTGCTTGACTTGTATGTCAAATTATTTTGTGCACGTTTGTGTAAAATAATATAATTGTTGTAGAAAAAGTGAAAAAGAAGGCGGCACTTGTCTAATTAGATAACTGTTAACTAAGATAAGCATCAAAATTAGAGAAGAAAATCCGCTTATTTAATGAGTTGATAGGGACATTTAAATAAACTAAAAACTGAGTAGGGTTTTGATATGCTACCTAATTAATTTCCTTATAATAAATTTGACAAGTTGTACAATATAAAATTAACAGGCTAAAGAACATAAAACTCCAGGAAAAATATTTATTGAAGACACCAATACCATGTATTCATCATGATTGTATGATTTAGTATGTTTTTAACTTCCATTTACCATACAGAGAATCCTCGATCCTCTGATTCTTTTATCCCTCATTAAATTGTGGACGATCTCTTTTTCAATTTGTAATACTTCTTCCAATAATGAGTGGTGTCTCAAGAAAGAATCATCTTTCTCCTACCTCAATAATTATAACCGTAATTCCTTTTTCTTCTACATGAATATAAAAGAGTTTTTCTTTTTAAAAAAACGGAAGTACTATGACAACTTCTTAAATAGGTCATCAGAGAACATGAGAATTTCTGGAAAATGTGGCGAAATTATTATATACGAAGGTCCTTTTTTATTTTTATATTTTGGTAGGAGATGGGAAATTTGGGGGGGGGGGGGGGTTTACATTTGGGGAATAAAACCGGCACTAGTCAATCAATTGAACTACTAAAATTTTCCTATATACATACGAAGATTGATAAAATATATATATATATATATATATATATATATATATATATATATATATAACAATGTCAATATAGGTATTGAATTTCATTTGAAGAAGTAACAAAATTGTTAGTTGGATATTTGAAAAAGATATAAGTAATACATGGTCAATGCCGTAAGCTGAGAAAACGAAATAACATGGGCATGAGGCACGTTTTGCAACTTGTGTCACGCATTCCCTGATGCTGAGGTAGTTAAGTGTTAGACCCTCAGTCTAAGGCGTGATGATCGGCAAGCCATGTCAAGGTGCACATTGGCCTTGACATGGGATAAGACAAGCAATGTGATGCTGCGTTGGCTATGAGATAGCACGCAACTGGTAATGACCAAGGGGATGGAGTGTCGGCAAGGCAACCTTGGGCACATTGTGCGGCGATAGGTGCATGGCACCAGTGCGGGCATGCGTGCAGGTAGTGGTATAGGTTTGGCATAAGCGATGACATGGTCTAGGCATTGGCTTAGTCTAGGCTATGGCATTGCCAAGATGATGGCATGGTCAAGACATTGGAATGGTCTAGGCAGTGACAAGGTCAAGGCAACAACGTGGCGCAGGCAGTGACATGACACAAGAAAGGCATGGTGCTGGCAAGACGATTCTGTGGATGAAATACATGACAAGAATAGGTTGAAATATTCTAAGTGTTGGAAGTTAAAAATATTCCAAGTGTGAAGCATGACAAATTCGGCTAAGGGGCAAAAACTGCTCATGTGCTTGTTCCATGGGGCAGTTGTAAATTTGAAATTTGAATGTTCTACATGTGAGATTTTCAGATATGTAATTAGAATGTTTTAGATAAAGTATGTTGAAGTCATGTGATAGGCATGCAGGCCATGTCTAATCATGCTGCCAAATGTGACAGTTGTAACTGCCTGTAACTTCCATGTGCAGTCTTTATATTTTTGTTGTTGGAATTTGTCTAAGGCATTAAGTGTTCTGTATGCCTTAGAAAATTTGTGTGACATTTTCGTTTGTAATTCTAAGAGAATAATATAGGTTGGAAACTTGTTTCCTGTACATCATTGAGTGTTGTACGTTGCTTTATACTTAGTCTAATTTACTTAGACTGTGCTCTGTGTGTGTGGCTGAAGTTGTGCAGCATGGCATGACTGACAAGAGGTGGTGCTGTGAAATATAAGTCGCCTTCGTATTAAATGGTATCAGAGCTTTGCTATTTGAAAATGGTGACAAATGCTCAACTGAATGAGTATGTTACATGGGTTCGAAATTTCATTGGCATTATGGATTAACTCGAACAAGATGTAGCCTTGGTCGATTTGATCACTCAGATCAATAGATTGGGTGATAAACTGGCATAGTTGCATGCCCACATTCAAGAGAAAAATGTAGAATTTATGAATACACGCGAAGCCTTAACATTGTTGGTGCAGGACCAAGGCAAGGTGACAGAAAATATGCAGACAAAAATTTTGGTGCTACGACATGTAGTGGCTACTTCTGGGCAATACCATGAAGGTCGTTTCAAAGTTAAAATTTTGGAGCCTAAATCTTTCGATGGTGCTAGAAGTGCCAAGGAGTTGGAGAATTTCCTACGGGACATGGAGTATTACTTCTCTACTACCCGAGTTGTTGAAATATACAAGTTAAACATCACTAAGATGTACTTGGCGGGTGATACAAAATTTTGGTGGACGTATCAGAACATAGATGATAAGAGTACTGGTCGATCCAGAATTGATACTTGGGAAAAGTTGAAGAAGGAAATGAGGGACCAATGCCTTCCTAGCAAGGCCTCGTGGATTGCTAGAGACTACTTAAAAAGGCTAAGGCAAAATGGATCGGTTTGTGACTATATTAAGAAATTTTCTTCATTGATGTTGGACATCCAAAACATGTCTGATCAAGACAAGTTACGTAACTGAAACACCCCAGGGTTTACGAGTCAATGGTTGACTTGTAGTCAAAGGCTACAGTTTTCCAGCTCGAATAGGGCATTTAAGATATTTCTCCTTTTGCCCAACTTGAAAGCTATGTCTTATAATCTCTTTAGGGTATTATTGGCCTTCAAAAACACATCAAATAACTTCTCAAACACTATCCAATCCTCAAGGTCAAGAACACTTAGGGTTTTTAAGAGGTTAAGCAATTAGGGCTTTCAAGAGTAATATCTCTCTGTACATCTTGTTATTTCAGGCATGTTACTCTTCCCTCGTTGTCAAATTTTTAAAAGCATATGATTTAATGTATTGCTCATGAGATATTTATATTGGTTTTGAAACTATGGGTTGAGGGTTTTAATATAAATTGTAAGTGTTTGTTTCATGATATTTGTGGAACTATTGTGCTTAAATTGATGGTTGGTAAATGCATTGGGGTGCATGGGAATGGTGGATGGAAGTAAGGGTACAAAGGATCCCTAAATTAATTAGTTTGGTATGGAAATTTATCACAACCTCAACCCACTTGCACAGTTGATTTTGGTTTAAGCATTATCACTTCGCTTGACTTATTTCTTGAAACTAATGCATGGTATACATGGTTAAATGGCTAAGGATGGTTTTAAACAATATTTTATGGGGTACAATGGAATCCCTTGAGTGAATGATTTATGAAAACCTTTTGGGGTACAATGGAATCCCCTAAGTGAATGATTTATGAAAACCTTCTGGGGTACACGGGAATTCTCCAAGTGATTTTAATAATGGAGTCTGCGGAGTACATGGGAATCCCTTAAGTGTCAGCTAATGACATTGCTTGCAAGCTATATTCAGTATGATAATACCACTTAATAATGCGTTAATAATTGAATCTTTTAATTGGCGGTTTGGTTATGTGTTAAATATTTTAATTAAGCAATAATAGGGGTTGTTATGCTAGCTGTGAAGGTGTGAGTTCGAAGGACGGACACTGGAAACTCATATTTGCCGAAATGAGGGTTGGTGTTGATGACCATATGCTTGTGGATTACAAGGGAATACCCCAAGTCTACACACATACATATCTATCATAGAGCGCGAAGGGTACAAGGGGATCCCCGGCTATATATGATATCTCTAATTCATGCGACTAACACGCACTGGCACCTGTTTAGGGGGTAACACTAGATCCGTATAGCCCGTGGGTGGAATTATGACGGTAATGCTACATTGCCTAGGTTATGGTTTTAAAGTGAATGTTAAGCCTTGTTGCCTATCCCGACATAGTATATATATATATAAATACCAAAACCTGGGCAGTGTAGCATTACTGTCATAATTTCACCCACGGGCTATACGAGTCTAGCGTTACACCCTGAACAGGCCCTAGTGCATGTTAGTCGCATGAATTAGAGATATCATAGATAGCCGGGGATCCCTTTGTACTCTTTGCCCTCTATGATATATATATATATATGTGTGTGTGTGTGTGTGTGTATGTGTGCGTGTGTGTATATATGTATGTATGTATGTATTTGCATATAGTTAAGTGCATTGATTTGACTTGGTTTTGATTGATGGCATTACTTTATATTTATCCCTGAGTTACATGCTAGCGTTTTCCCAACTAATAATCTTTGAATGTTATATCTCCACGCAGTGCAGTACCAGCCATACTTCCACTCCTCCTGCTCAGTGACTAGGTGATTTGGGAACAACTTTTATGTCAGACTGAAGTAGTGAGCTTCCATACTTCGGAAGGCCCCATTTCATGTTATGGATTTTTTTATGTCTTGAAACACCCAAGTTTTTTATCCTTAGAAATTTCTTGGGTTTTGAACTTTTTGGACGTCATACGACTCACCGTAATAGTCGTATGGTGTGGATACGGGTCAGGTGATCCAATCGTATGTTGTCCAGTATTGGGTGGTTGAGTTTATGGTATGGGTACGACTTGGTGGGTAAGATTCGTATGGTTGGTGCTGGGTCATTGGGTCGGGTTGGTCCTTTGCTTAATCTGAGACTTAGTAACTTGGCTTGGCTCTGAGAACGAGTGGCTTACTAAGAGCCATAAAGATAGGGTACGAGTCGTATCATGGAGTCGTATGTTGTCCAGTGTCAAGCCCTTGAGGTGTTGTCTAGGGTACGAGTTAGGGGTACCACTCGTATGATGGGGTATGAGTGGGGTGGCCAAATCGTATCCACCTGTGTTCATTTTTCAGCTTTTAAGCTGAGGGTATTCTGGACATTTTTCCTCTTAAACCCTTATGGCCCCACGACTTAAAACATTTTTGGGATATCATTTATCCTATTATTCTAAATCAAAAATACTAGAAACACTCTCAAATCTCTCTCAAGCTCTTGGGTTAAGCAAAGGTTAGGGTTTCCTTTAAGGTGGTCAATTAAGGCTCTAAGGTGTGGTTTCTCTCTGTCTTCTTCATTATCTAAGGCATGTTACTCCTCCCTCATTTTTAGTTCCAACTAAAGTCATGTTTAATTGATGGATTTCTTGATAAATATTATGATATTATTTTGGGTTTTGAACTATATGTTGGGGGGTTGGTTATAAATGGTTGCTTAACGTTTTTCCATGGTTTATTTATGGTTTTTCATCTTATATTCATGGTTTGAACTTGTGGTTTCATGGGAATGGTCAATTGTTACTTGATTTTGGTTTTGGAAATCTTATGCCCTCAACATACTAGTTAAAATGCCTATGAGAATGTTTTATCACATAGTTTGACAATTATTGAACTTATTGCATTGCATAAAAAAGTAATGGAACCTAAATTGGTTTAAATGGATTGGAAAGGCCTTAGTGGCCATGGTATTGGTTTAAACGGAAACTTTGGAGTCAAATTGGTTTAATGGTTTTGGTATGGCATAAATGGTTAGACTTGCAAGCTCTAGTGTTGGTATGACGATACCGACGATTAATGTCTAATAAAGAAGACTCCTTGGTAATTGGTTGGTTATGTGTGAATAATTTTAATGGGATTAAAGAGGGAAGTATTAGCAAAGTCGTGGAAGGTGGTAGTCTCGGAGGGACCAAAATGGGAAACTCACATTTGCCAATGTGAGGTGGTCTTGGTGACCATGTGCATTATGACACACTTATATTTTGGGAGATGTAATAGTAATCTCAGGCTAACACATGCCAGATCCCTTTCAGCAGAGGGAGTTGAACCCATTAGCCCATGGGTGGTTTTAGGATAGGTAAGCTACACAATCCAAGGTTAAGGGTTTTAAATGCATACTAAACCCGATTACCTTTCCCGGCATATATATATATATATATATATATATATATATGAATGTGATTGCATTTGGATATTTACTTGGTTTTAAATACTGAAATTATTTTATACTTACTCTTGAGTACATGTTAGCGTTCACCCGCTAACCCATCTTCAGGGATGTATCCCTACACGATGCAGGAATAGGCCATACTAATCCTCTTGCTCGGTGATTGGATTCGGGGATAACTTGTGTTGGATTAAAGTGGTGAGCTTCTATACTCCAAAAGGCTCCATGATACGCTCAAATTACAACCTTCTTATGAAAGTGTAAGCAGTCGCTATCAAATATAGAACCCAATTGGGTTGGGAGTCAAATCCCACAGGGAATACTGTGTTCACTAAGTCTTGTGGTTGTTATTAGGCTGTTGATCGAAGGTTCCTGAGCAAAAAGGGTTTTTTTGATTTATCAGTTGTATAAAGATGCTTGTCACAGAAAGTAATCCACTTGTTGATTGTATTAAAAATAGTAATTCAGTAAGAGTAGTCAAACTAGAGTTATGGTTACCAAGATAGTCAAGCAGCTAGGGTTATGAACTGTTTTGAATTCCCTATGCACAATTCTAATTGCAAGAGTAAGTGAATTCTATGGTTTACCCATTAGTTTCTCAACCTAAATGAGTAATTTTATACCTTAATTCTTTCAAACATAAGGAACATATTATTTTTCAACTATATTCTCACATGGATTGATCCGGTTAAGGCATCTATCTTCTATCCAAAGGTTAAAGCCTTTAGATTTGTTTAAACCCTTTATTTTCCCAACAAACACTTTTCCTTTGAACAAGTGATGTCCTTAGGCTCACTTTTCAAGTTTGCAACCAAGAAAAGTCATTAAAGTGAATAAGGGTTTATACAATATCAATTAATTATGGGAATCTACTAGATTCACAACCCAATTCAGCTTTTCAAATCAAGGCTCCTATAACCCTAGTTATGCGAGCTTAGCCATACATCTCTATAATATAAAGAGAAAAAATCATTGTTTTATTCATGAATTAATTCAAGAGTTACTTACAAAGGTTACAAGAATTTGTTCTTGAATCTTCAATAGAGATAGAATGATTAGATCCATAAGATTTGCTTAACTCTCCAAAATACTAGGTTACAAAGAGTTTCTAGATATGGAGACCATGATAAAAAGATGAAAATAAAAAGATAGGTTCCCATAATAAAACCTAAATCTGGTATTTATACGTTTCCAGGTAAAAGGAATCTAAAATTTGAATTTAGAAAACCGTATCTAAACTGACGGCCAAATTAGTGGTCCGTCAAGGGGTTGACGGTCCATTATTTGGTCCGTCGCTTTTGATCCTGGATAGTCACATTATGGATAAGACTGACGTCCAACCTGGTGGTCCGTCATAGATCTGACGATCCACTATTTGGTCCGTCATTGAGTCCTTCAGGAAGTAATGTTCTGGATAAGGCTGACGGCCAAACTGGTGGTCCGTCGCAGATCTGACGGTCCACCATTTGGTCCGTCGCTGAGTCCTTCAGGAAGCAATGTTCTGGATAATGCTAACAGCCAAGATGGTGGTCCATCGCAGATCTAACGGTCCACCATTTGGTCTATCGCTGAAAGTTCTGAAACCTTGGGTTCTGCCTAAGGCTTGACGATAAGGTTGGTGGTCCTTCCAAGGTGTAACGGTCTACTATTTCAACCATCATAAGCACTTTTCTGCCACTTTACAGAGTCTTTTCCTTCAGCAGACTCCTTGCCCTGGAACACTAAAAAACAGCATCAAATGCAACCTTGGTTGATTGAAAACATCCAATTTTACCAAGAAAAGATGCAAAATATTCCGTCAAAAGTCGGAACATCAACACCCTCAACTTAAGATCATTGATTGTCCTCATGAAACTTAGCACCTAATTGTGAACATGAACAATATCATGACTTGCAACTAACTAATGAATCATTTTGTCGCAATCATTCACTCATATGAATTTAACACACTAGGCTCTACACCCAACATTGATTATAATTCAGCACACACACATGGATGTTATATCCCACAGAGAAAAACAAATCGAAGTAGAACTCCAGTTGCCCTCACAACAAAGAAGTCCACCACTCATTATATTATGTGGACACAGTCTAAGCTCTCGCATTTACAAAGAAGTTACAAGCATAGTCCATGTGCCCATAGGCTTGCCCTTGCCATACGATTCACCCTCAAAGCTGATTCGTTAGGATCAAACAGGTCTTTTCTAGGCTTGTAATGAGGCTTCAGGCTAGGTGAGGGTACTCTTTTGGGTAAAGTGATTCAATCGGGTTTATTTCTCCTTACCCTCGCAACTTTTCAGCTCCCACGCTGCTAATTTAATCAACTTGCTTACAATCACCCTTAATCAAATTTTTTTTAGAGCATCAGCCACCCTCAACTTATGCTGATGCAGTAAGTCGAGGTGCATAATATATTTGGATAGATTAGGGCCAAATGCCTTTAAACTATATTCGAAACTAACTTTCCACTGGGTGCTTACATTTTTATAATAGCCACCCTCAACCTATGTGTTTTGCCTAAGTTGAGGTACCAATGCCTGATATTAGGACAGGGCTAGAGCTGAATGCTAATGCCCTACGAAAAGTTAATTAGAAATATAGTAAGTGAAGAAAACTACTAAAAATCTCAAAACGGGTTTGAGTAAAAGAAAAATCTTAGAGGGGTTAATTATTTAGGCTAGGTGGACTAAAAATACAAGGAGACCTGTAATCCTAGCTGAATCAGTTAGAGAACGGTATCAATGACTTGGGAAAGTTTTAGGCACTACACTATGCAAGACTCAATACAAATCCTCACACGCACAGTGGCAACTGAGTTAAACTTCTTCTGCTGCTCTTAGGATTTTCATCACATAATTCATGCACCTCTTTCATGTTAATGCCAAATGCAGACTCACTGAAGGTTATGCACGCATACTACGTGATTAGAGTAACTAATTACACATTCATGCTCATAGGCTTTTACCAACATCATTCATTATTCATATCTACAAAGGGATACTAAAACAGGGAAAATTTTTATAAATAACATTAAACACAGTAATAAAAACACCCTAGACAGGAAATTAAAGATGCAAAAATAAGAACACCCTAGATATGCTAATTCTACTAGATAGCACATGAAGGGAAAAGATATAAACAACAAAACCCACCATGGTACAGGTACACCATCCCCACAAAAAATAGATGCATTGTCTTCAAAGCATTGATTTAAAGTACAAGGAAATGGTCTTACTTGTTTTGCCTCTTATTCATCTGAGGTATCTGTGAAGTATGGCGAGGCTCCTGCGTCTTCACCTGGTGCAATGTTATCCTCTATGGTGGTAGGGGCGCTCACAACCTTACCCTCCAAGATTGGAGGAACGTCTCTCAAACAGATCCTGCACTGTGCCCCCTTGCTGGGACAGCGCTAGTGGATACCTCTGCGGCTTTGTCTTCTTCTTTATTTCTCCTATTTTCTTCATCTTTCAGTTACTTCTTCTGCGCCCTCTTAATATAATGCCGTTCTCATTGTTCTGGTGTCATTTCTGCTCCTTTTCTCCTCTTTACTTCTTTCCTTACAACTTTTTCATCCATTTGCTCCTTCCCTTTAGTCTTCACTGGTCTGCCCATCAAGTCCAAATACCTTCATCAACATCACTTTCCACCAAGGTTGGGTCAAAAAATAGGCTACTGTGGCTGCTTATTCTTCAGCTTTACAATGTCCGCCTTCGCTTGTTCAAATTCAGCCATCAGCTTGGCAAGGCCGGGGAGGGACAGTAAATCAAGCCTTTTGTTGATACGATGTTCCATGGTGTCCATACTAGCATAAATGGTTTGGTATGGATGAATTTCATTAGCCATAATTTCATCAACAAAAGGTTTGAAGTCTGCAGCCCACTTATCTAGCTGTCTCTGAAACCTCTTTTGTATCTTAATAGACTTAGCAAAGTTTTATGGTGTGAACCTATACTCAGCAAAATCTGCTCCACCCATAGATTGTGCAGAACCTAACCCTACGTATGTACCTTGGCGTACAAACTCAGGTGGAACATAAGTGGTTATGGGAAAAGGCATATCTGTGGGAATCTCTGTAGTATCAGGAGCTAGTGCAGATTAAGTCTGGTAGGCTGGAGGCTTTCTGACACACATCTTGAATTTTGAGTCATCTTTTGACTTCTCAAGGTCTTGTTTGTGTACAACGTAGATTTCATTATCTACTCCGTGAATCAAGGGCACACTAGCCTGTCTGCATAAAGCTGTGATCAAGCACGAAAATGGCAATGTACTAGAAATTTTATGGGCCCTTATGAATATCTCATCTATAATTATCTGTCCAAAGTTAACTTGAAGCCCTGAGATCAAGCTCGCCACCAACACGGCTCTGTATTTATCCAAATTTCCATCCCCTTTTGTTGTCATTAACCTCTAACAAACAACAACCCACCAAAATTTAGCCTTAAAACTAAGGGATAGTTTGCAATACGCTCTCGTGAGTTCGTCAACCTAGAGGGGTTACCATCTTTAGTAAAAAATGAAGCCACCCACTGCCTTTGAGCGGAAGCATTTCTCAATCTGTACTCAAGATCAGGCACAGCAAGCGGGGTCTCGTACTCTGGTCCAAATAACATCCTATTGATTGTTTGGGCTGAAATATCAATAGTAACTCCTCGGATAGGTACAGGCTCTTTGTTCGAAAAATTTGTAATTGATGTACCCTTTGGGCAATCCTGTTCTACCAGTGCAAGATAATTTGCAAAGAATTATCTTACCCAATTTGGTTGATAGGCTCCTGGTGGTTGGCTCATCCTTGCTATTTCATACTCGTTGAAACGGCGTTCCAACTCAGGATATTCATGTAAGTCCTTCATCACAATCTGATGCTCTTCCACAAATGACCTTTTGATCCCTCTCACAGTGGGTGTTAACCCATCATAGAACTTCTCACATGCTCTTTCTATCTGCTATCTAATATCCTTCCAAACTTGAGGATCCTTTTGTCTAATAACATTAGCATCTTCAGGTTCAGTTTCTAAGTTCTCTACTTCAGCTTGCCCTTTTATATTGGCATCCTCAATTTCAACATCGATAGGCTCAGATAGAGTGATATCAACTATGGCCTTGTCTATGCTCGAACTGGTACTGCTAATACTATCCTCACTCTCCTCTTTAGACTGGGAGAGTGGGGGATTTTCTCTTCCATGTTGTCTGGTGTTGTATTCATTTATATGAGGGTCCATCACCACCCATTTGAGATGTTCCTCCTTGTTTACTGGTATTTTGGAAGCTATAAAACTTGAGAAAGAGGTAAGAAATTAGTCCACAACAAAAATCTATCAAATCAGTGCATTTCGTGACTTGACGGTCAAAATGGCAGTTAACCATTTGTGGGACGGTCCACCACTTTGGCCTTCAAGCCTTATCCAGTGTCCTGGAATTTTCATTAGCCCTATGATGGTCAGTTTGGTGGTCCATCACAAATTTGACGGTCCATCATTTCAATCGTCGTACCTCTTTCTTTGAGTTCAGCTTTCAACTGGGCATAATTTTGAGCATTTATTTAGCAACATTGTTTATTTAGCAACATTTGACAACCATAACACAGTCAAGCACAACTTTTCATGTTTAATCATGTAGGTTACTCAGACTTCACCTAAATAGATTATTCTCAAACTCCTATTTGAAAACCTTCAGTAATTCAAAGTAACAGAACTATAACAAGATGCTAATTCCTTTACAAAACAACTTGCCAAAGACAACCCACAACTGAATGCATCATTTAGACTAAGAAAAATTGAATTATGCGCATACCTTAGTTCTGCAGAGAGACAAGATTGTAATTTTAGAGAATAAGGCTAATTAGAACAACTCTTCAATGGCGATCTCAATTTATTGTTTTTAAATAGGAAAGAAGGGAGAAGATGTAGGGTCCTACAATAAGTTCCTGCGGATTTTTTGAACCCAAATAAAGTTGAACAATTTAAGGATGTGAAGAGGTTACAACGTATGTAACCACCTTATTTAATCATTTTAAAATCTTTTGGGTCAAATATGGTCCATTTAACAAGGCTTCAGAGTCAACCCGACCCGACCCAGGCTTAGGGTTAAAACGATGCCAGACCTAACGGTTCGTCAGACTTTCAACGGTCCACTAGGATGACCATCGAAGCTAACCAAGACCTAAGCACTTCTTTTTCATTGCGACGGTCAATGGGATAGCCCACCAAATTTTTGATGGTCCACCAAAGTTACCATCACATCTTATCAGAACCCAGGCTATATTGGTTGATTTTGATGGCCGATTAGATGGTTCACCTACTTTGGGATGGTTTACCACTTTAACCGTCAATTTGATCCAGTGAATGAACTTTCTTGCCTTTTTTCGATGGTTGAAATGGTAGCTCGTCAGATGACTGGTGGTCTGCCAAATCAACCGTCAATTTTGTTCCAATAGCTCAGATTTGTGTCCTATCTTCAACTGTATCCCTCATTCCTTCTTTTTTACTGTATTTTTGGTCCTGCACACTTCACAGCCACATAAAAAATGCACAAACACATAACATGAACTCTAACTATGGTTACAACAACAATTTATGGGTTGCTTCCCACTAGCACCTGATTTATCATTGTGGCACGACTCAGATATCTCGATTACTCAGACTTCATCGAGATAGAAGGTATCAATACTTCTTATCGAGTCTTTTAGACCGATATAAAGTTTGATTCATTTCCCGTTAACTTTGAAGATGCTTTCGTCTTTATTTTTAAGTTCCACTACCCCAGATGAGTAGGCTTGACTGACTTTAAATTGTCATGACCACTTTAACTTGAGTTTACCTGGAAAAAATTTGATTCTGGAGTTGAATAGAAGCACTAAATCGCCTTTCCAAAAATCTCTACTTTCAATCCTTTGATCATGGTACTTCTTTATCTTCTCTTTGTAAAGATATGCCCTTTCATACGCCCCGAGTTGGAATTCATCTATCTCATTCAATTGCCCCAATCTTAGCTCTACTGCCTCCTTCTAATTCAGATTTAACCTTTTGAGAGCCTACAAAGCCTTATGTTCTAGCTCGATCGGTAAATGACATGCTTTTTCATATACTAACTGATACGGTAACATACCAATTAGTGTTTTAAAAGCAGTTTGATACACCCACAAAGCGTCATCTAGCTTTCGAGACCAATCTTGCCTATTAGCGTTCACTGTTTTGGTTAGGAAGGTTTTGATCTCCCGAATTGACACCTCCACTTGCCCACTAGTTTGTGGGTGATATGGAGTTGCTACTCTATGTTGTTTCACCCCATATTTCACCAAAGCAGCCCAAAATACTTTGTTATAGAAATGAGATCCTCCATCACTTATAATAGTATATGGTAGTCCAAAGCGGGAGAAGATGTTCTTCTTGAGAAATGCCACAAATCTCTTCCCTTCATTATCAGACAAGGCAATGGCTTCGACCCATTTCGACACATAATACACAACAACTAAAATGTACTTCATTCCATACGAGCTTACAAAAGGGTCCATGAAATTGATGCCCCAAACGTCAAATAATTCTACTTCAAGCATCTTAGTCAAAGGCATCTCATGGCTCTTGGAGTTGACCCATGCCTCTGACATTGGTCATACTTTATCATAAACCCATGAGCATCCTTGAATAACGTTGGCTAATAGTAGCCACTCTGCAACACCTTTCTAGCTGTTCGATCACCTGCATGGTGACCTCCAACTGGGGAAGCATAACATACTTCCAATATGCACAATACATCCACTTCTGGCACACATCTTCTTTTAATGTTGTTAGTACATCACCGAAAAAGATACAGCTCATCCCAGAAGTAGTGTGTCATATCATGAAGGAATTTCTTTCTTTGATGGAAAGAAAGATTTTCCAGAATGACCTCGCTCACCATATAGTTTGCAAAATCAGCATACCAAGGCACTTTGTCCATAGCAGCAGCTAAGATCTCCTCATCAGGAAATGCATCATTTATCTCAACTTCCTCACCTACTACTTGCTCACCTTCCATCCTAGATAGATGATATGAAACAACCCTTCCTATCTTTGACTTCAAAGTCAAATTCTTGGAGTAGAAACACCCATCTAATTAACCTTGGTTTTGCATCCTTCTTAGCCATAAAATACCTCAAGGCTATGTGGTCAGTGTGGACTACCACCTTGGTCCCAAGCAGATAAGCTCAGAATTTCTTAAAAGCATAGACTATAGAAAGGAGTTCCTTTTTGGTGATGGTGTTATTCTTTTGATCTCCATTCAGTGCGTTTCTGGCATAATAAATCGGGTGAAACAATTTTTCCTTTTTCTATCCTAACACTGCTCCAAGCGAAACACTGCTTGTATCATATATGATCTTAAATGGTTTTGACCAGTCTGGTGCAACAATTATAGGGGCCTCAACCAGCTTCTTTTTAAGGCTTTCAAATGCCTTCAAGCAATTAGTATCAAAGGAGAACTTAGCTTCCTTCTCCAAAAGTTTGGAAAGTGGATTTGCAACCTTTGAGAAGTCCTTTATAAATCTCAGGTAAAAACTAGCATGCCCAAGGAAACTAAGCACGCCCTTTACTAAGATGGGAGGTGATAGTTTCTCTATAACTTCAACCTTAGCCCTGTCAACCTCTATCCCTTTTTCTAAAATTTTGTACCCGAGAACAATGCCTTCCTTCACCAGGAAGTGGTATTTTTCCCAATTAACCACCAAATTAAATTTCATGCACCGTTGCAGAGCTCTACTTAAATTCTCCAAACACAGCTCAAACAAATCTCCAACTAAGGAAAAACCATCCATGAACACCTCCAGGATGTCATCCACTATGTCTAAGAAAATAGATATCATACACCTTTGAAAGGTGGCTGGTGCATTACATAACCTAAATGGCATCCTCTTGAAAGCAAAGGTGCCATACAGGCATGTAAATATCATCTTCTTCTGATCTTCAGGAGTAATACAGATCTGGTTATAGCCAGAATATCCATCCAAGATGCAATACCACCCCCTTTCTGCAAATCGATCAAGCATTTGATCCATGAAAGGCATAGGGAAGTGGTCCTTGAAGGTCCATGATTTTAGTTTGCGATAGTCCATGCAAACTCTCCACCCATTCACAGGCCTTAGTGGAATCAACTCATTCCGTTCATTTGCAACAACAGTCGTGTCCCCTTTCTTAGGCACACATTAAACTGGGCTCACCCATTTACTGTCGAAAATAGGATAAACCACCCCTACATCCAACCACTTAATAATTTCCTTCTTAACCACCTTTTTTATTGGTGTGTTAATACGGTATTGGTGCTCGATGGTCGGAGTATAATATTCTTTAAGTTGTATCTTTTGAGTGCAGATGCCAGGGGGAATGCCAATAATATTTGCAATAGTCCACCCTATTGCTCTCTTGTACCTTTGAAGTACTAAATAAGTGCTTCCACCTGCTGCTCACCCAAATCAGCTACAATAATAATGAGCAGCGTGTTTCCATTGCCTAGAAACACGTACCTAAGATGCCCTGGTAGTTCTTTTAATTCTAACACCGGTGGATCTTCAACAGATGGCTTAGTCGATGGTGTTAATCAATTAGCAAGATCAAGATCTAATTTCTTAGGAGCATAAGAGTATGAACCCATTCCTGTCTAAGTGCAAAAAGTCTTTTGGTACTCCTTAATGCCTTCACGATCAAAATTTATCAGCACTGTAGCTAGAGGCTTTACAAAGAATTTCTCCTCTATTGGCACCTCCTGCTCATCCTAATAATATACATCAACAATTGAGATCACACTTATTTCTTTATGCTGCTTCATTGATTGGAATACATCAATTCATACCACTTTATCATTCAGCCTAAATAAAAGCTCATTAGCTCATAGATCAATCAACACACTTCCAGTTGTGAGGAAAGGTCTACCCAAGATTATGGGTACCTCAAAGTCCACCTCACAATCCAGAATGATGAAATCTGCCAAAAATATAAAGCTAGCCACCTTTATCAGTATATCATACAAAATACCAACAAGTCATTTTACCTATCTGTCTACCATCACAAGTCGCATGTTGGTGGGTGTGGGGTTTCATAAACCCAACTTTTTTCAAACAGCTAGCGGCATCAGATTAATGATCGCTCCCCGATCACATAAGGCTTTTGAAAAGTCAAGAGGTCCAATAGTACATGGGATACTAAATGCTCCCGGATTATCCTTCTTCTCCACCAAAGATCTTGTGGAACTATCACTGCAGTAATAGAGATTATCCATCGGTTCGTAACTCATCGCTCTTTTCTTCATCATAAGATCCTTCATAAATTTAGCATATCCTGGCATTTGTTCAAGTGCTTCTACTAAAGAAACATCCACAGTCAGCTGCTTCAACATTTTTGTGAATTTACTTAACTTGTATCATCGGCCTTCCTTTTCAATCTCTGAGGAAAAGGAAGTGGTGGTTTTGGGAGAGTATTAACCACTACTTCCTCTTCCTTCTCTTTCCTTTTTTCCAACTCATCAACCTGCTAATAATTTGAAGGGATATCAATGTCATCCAGCTTTCCAGACTCTACTAGATTACCTTCTTCAAGCTCAACATCTTCTTCGATCACCTCATTGTTTACAGCTTTGCCCAAAAAAGGGCTTGATAAAACTTTAAAACACCATGTGGTAATAGCCATGGATAAACTATCATTTTGAGGGTTCTAAATTGTATAACTTGATAGCATTCCACTCTTTATATGATTCAATGCTGCAGAGAGTAGGCTCATTTATTGTTCCAACTATTTGATTGAAATAGAGTGTGAATTTACTAACTGACTCAGAGGAAAAAATAGTCTTCATTGTAGTCACCCCAGAGTTGGTATCCTTAACTCCCTTTAATAGTTTCTCCATCATGTCCTCCATGGACATCTTTCCATAGCTAGTTGCAACATTATCTCTGCTTCCTGGAGGTACATACAACCTACTTCTATCATTCTTGGTCTTCTAGTTTCCTTGCTCCCTATCCTTATAACTAGCCTTGTCGTAGTAGTTCCGACCTTGATTTCCTTGGCTATTGCCTCAGAAACCCCCCTGATTATTCAAATAGTTAGCGTCTTCTTCTAAATTAGAATCATCTCTACCTTTAGCCGCAATAGTATTCACCTTTTCAGTCTTTGCAGATAATAGATACTTAGGCAACAGATCCATCTGCGTCTTTAAATGTGCCATGTTTTGATCACGTTCTTTCTTTTTCTTATGTTGCTCTATAGTCATGCCAATAGCCACATCAGGGCTTGCTACTACAGAATCCTTGGTATGCTAAGATCTGCTTTGTTTGGTCATCTGATTAAGCATCTTCGAGGCCTCTTGAAAGGTGAGATCCATAAATGATCTCCCTACAGCATTATCAACCACTAGTTTTGTAATAGAGTTCAAAGACCGATAAAGAGTCTCCATCAGATGAATATCTATCATGTTGTGGTTTGGGCACTGCATCAACTTCTTTTTAAACCTCTCCCAAGTTTTGTGAAGAGCTTTGGTTGGGAGCTGTCTAAAATTACTAATTTTATCCCTCAACTGTACCCTTCTGGAGGGCAGAAAGAACCTTTCTAGGAAAGCCTCCTTCAACTGGCTCCAGTTGGTTATAGAATCGGGCGTCAGTTCATTAAGACACAATGTTGCCTCCATAGACAGAGACAATGGAAATAACCTTAAGCAAATAACATTCTGACCTACTCCAAGATTATCAAAAAATTTGCAAATGGTGATAAAATTCACCAAATGCATGTTAGGATCAACTCCTGGTAGATCACCGAATAACCCCTTTAGATGAAAGAGTTGGATCATCGTACTGGTGAAATTGAATTTCTTGCTAGGGGCTAGAGGTGCTCCAGTCGCTCCTGCTCCATCCATTCCATCGTCATCGTCATTGAGATCATACTGAATAGGTTTGTGGTCCTGTCTTTACCTGAAAGGGAAATTTCGATACACATTTTGATTCATAGGTGCAACTACGTTCCCAGGACACCTTGGGTTTACAGAATCCAATAAGTCATCATCTTTTAGGTCCTCATCATCAGGATTTGGCACCCGACCTGGGTTATCATCATTTTGCTGATTTACTTGAGCATTATCTAAGGTGGCTAATCTTTCTTCCTCTTATGGATCAGCCATTCTACCGTTCAATTGAGGCTCTGAATGAATTGGTAATAATGGTGCACCTGATCTCCGTATATTATGCATATATAATTATCAACCTACATAAACAAAAATAACAAATAAAAGTAAAGCTTTAGGAAACTTTGACCAAAGGGTCGATTAACAATCCCAAACTTAATTGACAATCGTATTCCCTGGTAATGGCACCAAAATTTGATACACCCAAATTACAACCTTCTTATGAAAGTGTAAGCGGTTGCTGTCAAATATAAAACCCAATTGGGTTGGGTGTTGAATCCCACAGGGAATACTGTGTTCACTAAGTCTTGTGGTTGTTATTAGACTGTTAATCAAAGGTTCCTCAAGAAAAAGGGTTTTTTTGATTTATCAGTTGTATAAAAATGCTTGTCACAAAAAGTAATCCACTTGTTGATTGCACTAAAAATAGTAATTCAGTAAGATTAGTCAAACTAGAGTTATGGTTACCAAGATAGTCAAGCAACTAGGGTTGTGAACTGTTTCTTATTCCCTATGCACAATTCTAATTGCAAAAGTAAGTGAATTCTATGGTTTACCCATTAGTTTCTCAACCTAAATGAGTAATTTTATCCCTTAATTCTTTCAAACATAAGGAACATATTATTTGTTCAACTATATTCTTACATGGGTTGATCTGATTAAGGCATCTACCCTCTATCCAAAGGTTAAATCCTTTAGATTTGTGTAAACCCTTTCTTTTCCCAACAAACACTTTTCCATTCGAACAAGTAATGTCCTTGGGCTCACTTTTCAAGTTTGCAACCAAGAAAAATCATTAAAGTGAAGAAGGGTTTATGCAATATCAATTAATTATGGGAATCTACTAGATTCACAATCCAATTCAGCTTTTCATATCAAGGCTCCCATAACCCTAGTTATGGGATCTTAGCCACACATCTCTATAACAAAAAGAGAAGAAATAATTATGTTATTCATGAATTAATTCAAGAGTTACTTACAAAGGTTACAAGAATTTGTTCTTGAATCTTTAATAGAGATGGAAAGATTAGATCTACAAGATTTGCTTAACTCTCCAAAATACTAGGTTACAAAGAGTTTTTAGATATGGAGACTATGATAAAAAGATGAAAATAAAAAGATAGGTCCCCATAATAAAACCTACAACTGGTATTTATATGTTCCCAGGTAAAAAGAATCTAAAATTTGAATTCAGAAAACCGCATCCAAATAGACGGCCAAATTTATGGTCCATTGAGGGGTTGACGGTCCACCATTTGGTCCATCGCTGTAGATCTTGGATAGTCACATTATGGATAAGACTGATGGCTAAGCTGGTGGTCCATCACAGATCTGACGGTCAACAATTTGGTCCATCACTGAGTCCTTCAGGAAGCAATGTTCTGGATGAAGATGATGGCCAAATTGGTGGTCCATCGTAGATCTAATAGTCCACCATTTGGTCCATCACTAAGTACTTCAAGAAGTAATACTCTGGATAATTTTGACGGCCAAGATGGTGGTCCATCGCAGATTGACGGTCTACCATTTGTTCCATCGCTGAAAGTTTTGAAACCTTGGGTTCTGCCTAAGAGTTGATGGTCAGGTTAGTGGTCCATCTAAGGTGTGACGGTCCTCCATTTCAATCGTCAGAAGCACTTTTCTGCCACTTTCCAGAGTCTTTTCCTGCAGCAGACTCCTTTCCCTGGAACACTAAAAACAAACATCAAATGCAACCTTGGTTGCTTGAAAACATCCAATTTTCCCAAGAAAAAATGCAAAATATTCTGTCAAAAGCCAAAACATCACTCCACTTCGTGTTATGAATTTTTCTACATACTTTTGTCATTTCATAGACTTTGGTTTTGGCTATAGTCGGGGGCATGTCCTAACTGGATATTATTTTAGTTTCGGATAAAGGCTTTGTGTGACTACTATGGGTTGGGAGAGATGGTGTCGGTATGGGTTTCATCTTTTGCATTGGAATTGGTATTGGGGGTGACATCGTTTGGACTTATTTGATTTATGATTTTTCCATTTTATTATGTTATATATATATATACATATATATATATACATACATATATATATATATATATATATATATATATAATTTTGGAAATCTATTTGAGTTGGGTTATAGGGCACTTATAGTTGGGTCTTGGGGGTGATCTTCGGTTCCAGTTGGGCTTGAGATACATGACACGACTAGGCCCTAGTTTTGGTCGTGTCATGTCTTTATTATTCTTTTTGGTCTTTATTTTAGCTATGGTAGGGGGTATGTCCTGAGTGGATATTCTTTGGTTCTGATTAGAAGCTTTGTTAAACTACTGTGGACCTAGGCGATATTGGTATTGGTTGGTTGTTTTGTTTGTGGTGGTTAGTTTTGGTTATAGACTTATCATAATGTATTTAAATTGATATTTTCTTATCTTGTTATATGTTTGAAATTTATTTAATATAGGGTGTATGACGGTCATTGGTTTGGGTA
Organism: Capsicum annuum; assembly: GCF_002878395.1. NCBI lineage: Eukaryota > Viridiplantae > Streptophyta > Magnoliopsida > Solanales > Solanaceae > Capsicum > Capsicum annuum. Next base: position 1,119,734 of record NC_061112.1, read on the forward strand.
TTGGGGATGGACTTCGATCCTGTTTGGACTTGAGATACCCGACATAGCCAAGCCTTAGTTTAGGTCATGTAAAGATGGTATCAGAGTGCTAGGTTTATGGTCAATCAGGATTCCATAAAGCCATGTCGAGTAGAGTATTTTTTAGGTGTGTATAGCGTGCCACACTCATAAAAGAGAGGCTACAAGGGATTTAGGAATGTTTTTCTTCTCTTGTGTTTTGTTTTTGAGATATAGAGTGTAAGGTCTTGAAATCTCCTTTAATTCCCATTTGTTCATTTTCCAGATCATTCTTCTCAGGTAATCTAAAGCTTATAAAAACTCCTCTGTCCCACTCGAGGATAATGTTGATGGGACATACCCTGCTTATGAGGTCCAGAATCGTCTAGGGGTCTAGTTCCTAATTGCCTTTCTGGAGTTCCACCAATCCCCGCTAGTCCTTCTCGAGCTCCTTAAGATGATTTGTCAGATGTTGTGTCGGATGCTGAGTTCTATTAGTCTATTCATATGTTGGCTTATTTGGTAGCTTCTCAGTCTGAGCACAGTACTTCTTTTAATCCATCTTCTGAGGCCATAACGGTCGGTCTATTTATGTGGTTGAGTCCTCCCACCTTTACTGGTGTTGCGGTTTAGGAGGATCCTTAAAATTTCCTTGATGAGATGGAGAAGATTTTTCATGTGATGTATGCCACTAATATGGAGAGCATGGGTTTTGCTTCTTACTAACTGAAAGATGTGGCGTATCAGTAGTATGAGAAGTTGGACCATTCTAGGGTGAAGATATGGAGCCTTTCTTGTTGAATGATTTATCTAGCGCTTTCTTGGACTGCTTCTTTGCTCAGGAGTTAAGGAAAGAAAAAGTGGAGGACTTTGTTAATTTGAATCAAGGAAGAATGGAAGTCAAGGAATATGCCTTGAAATTCCATTAGTTGTCTTGGTATGCTCCTGAGTTGGTGTCTAGTATGAGCGCTAAGATGAGGAAGTTTTCTTTTGAATTGTCTTGAGACTTTATTTTTGAGAGGAAGGATGCCTTGTTGAACAAAGACATGGATATCTCCAGGTTGGTTATGTATATGAAGCAGGTTGAGGATGAGAAGAAGAAGTAGGAAGAGATAGGGGAGAGACAGAGTAAGAAGTTTAGATTTTTTATCTGGGTGGAGCTAGAAACAGAGTGGCAGGGATAGTAGAAAGTGGTCCACGAAAAAGTCGAGCAATTTTGGGTCTTACTTGATGAATAGTGCTCCTTATCCAAAGGCATCTGGTGACCGACGGTTTTAGGGTGGCGATGGTTCTAGGGCACAAGTTTCCTAATATCAGGCTAGTAGGGCACAATTTTCTTCATCATATCCTCCCTGCAGATTTTGTGGTCGATTATTTTAGGGTTTTTGTGATGAGATAAGGGATAAGTTCTTCAAGTGTGGTCAGCTAGGGTATATGCTTAGAAACTATCCCATGGGTAAGGTTTCTTAAGGGGCTAACAAGGTTCCAGTTGCCTCTTCATTAGCTCCTGCACAAAAGGGTGACCCATCTAGCTCTGACCCTGGTTGGAACTGACTCTATGCTCTCACTACCCATCAGGAGTCTGAGGCATCTCCAAAAGTAATTACTGGTATGTTGAAACTCTTTTCCTATGATTTGTACTGTTTACTTAATTCAGGGTCTACTATTTATTATGTGACCCTATTTGTGGTTGTATGTTTTGGTTTCGATCCCGAGTGTATTTTGGACCCCTTTTCTATTTCTACCCTGGTGGATGACTCTATGGTGGTTAAAAGGGTCTACAGGGGTTGTGTGGTATCTATGAGTGGTAGAGAGACTTTGGTGGATATGTTTGAATTAGACATGTTCAATTTTGGTGTCATATTGGGGATGGATTGGTTGTACTCATACTATGGTTTCCTACATCGTCGGACCTGTAAGGTCATTTTTCAATTCCCTAATGAGTTGGTTATTGTGTGGAAATGGGGTTCTCTAGTGCCTAAGGGAAGGTTCATATCATATCTTACATCCTGGATATTAATTTCCAAAGTTTGTCTTTACTATTTAGTTTGGGTTACATATTCTAACTTAGAGAGTCCTTCCTTACATTCCATCCCGGTAGTGAATGAATTTATTGAATTCTTCCCTGATGACCTTCCTAGTGTCCCTCCTGATAAGGATATTTATCTTGGGATTGATCTTATTCTGGACACTCGTCCTATCTCTATTCCCCAGTATAGAATGGTTCCAGCTGGGTTAAAAGAGATTAAGGAGCAATTAAAGGATCTTTTAGACAAGGGTTTCATTTGTCATAGTGTGTCCTCATGGGGTGCACCTATTTTATTCGTGCATAAGAAAAATAGTTCCCTTCGGATATATATTGATTACCAGTAATTGAATAAGGTGACGGTAAATAATAAGTACCCTTTTTCAAGGATAGATGATTTGTTTGATTAGATTCAGGGTGCTAAGTTGTTCTCCAAGATTGATCTTCAGTTCGGGTATCATCAGTTAAAGATTAGGGAGGTGGATATCCCTAAAACTATTTTTCATACCTGATATGGGCATTTCAAGTTCTTGGTCATGTTTTTTGGGTTGACTAATGCCAAAACGACATTCATGGACTTGACGAACTGGGTTTTCTATCAGTTTCAAGATTTGTTTGTTATTATATTCATAGAAGATATTTTGGTGTACTCTAAGAGTGAGGAGGATCATGCTGATCACCTCCGTATTGTGTTACAGACCCTAAAAGATCAGTAATTATATGCCAAATTTTTGAAATGTGAATTCTAGTTGAATGCTATTACTTTTTGGGGCTATGTCATAGCTAGTGAAGGGATCATGGTGGATCCACAGAAGGTTGTAGTGGTTAAGAAGTGGCCTAGATGCATGACTCCAATTTATATTCGGAGCTTCTTGTGTTTAGCCGATTATTATAGGAGATTTGTGGAGATTTTCTCCACTATAACTGCCCCGTTGACTAAGTTGACCCAGAAGAAGGTGAAGTTCTTGTGGTTCGATGCTTGTAAGGGTAGTTTTGAGAAGCTGAAAGTTAAGTTGACTTTTACTAAAATTTTGACCCTGACCGAGGGTAATGGTAGCTTTGTAGTCTAATGTGATGTGTCCCATGGGGGACTTGGTTGCATTTTTATGTAGCATGACAAGGTGGTAGCTTATGCCTTTAGACAATTGAAGGTGGATGAGAAGAATTATCTGACTAATGGCTTGGAGTTGTTGGCTATGGTGTTTGAGTTGAAAACCTAGTGTCACTATTCATATGGAGTGCATGTGGATATCTTTTCAAATTATTAGAGCCTGTAATATATTTTTACCCTAAAAAAGCTTAATCTCAGGCAGAGAAGATAAATTGAGTTGCTCAAGGATTATGATATATGTCTTCACTACCACCCAGGTAAATCTAATGTAGTTGCTAATGCTCTAAGTAGGTTATTCATTGGGAGACTAGCTCAGGTGAGGATAATTGGGAATTGGTGAGAGATATTCACTATTTGGATAACCTTGGAGTTCGTCTCTTGGACTCTGAGGATGGTGGTGTATTTGTGCAAAAAGTGGTGCAGTCATCTCTTGGTACTAAAATAAAGGAGAAACAGGCATTGGATCCTATCTTGATAAAGATTAAGGGAGATATAGGTCAACAAAATGTAGTAGCTTTTGAGATTGGTGGCGATGGTATCTTAAGGTACCAAGGTAGATTATATGTTCCCAACATAAATGGATTGCGAGAGAGGAACTTAGCTAAGGCTCATAGGTCTCATTATACTATTCATCCTAGTTCAACAAAAATGTATCATGACCTTAAGGAGATTTATTGGTGGAATGATATGAAGCGGGATGTGGCCAATTTTTTTGCTAAGTGCATGGTGTGTCAGAAAGTGAAAGCTGAGCACTTGAGGCCCAAAGGCTTATATTAAGAAATTGAGTTGCCTATGTGGAAGTGGGAATTGATTAATATGGATTTTATCACCAGTATTCCTTAGTCTCAGAATCAAGTTGATTTGATTTGGGTCATCGTGGATAGGATGACAAAGTGTGTTCTTCTTGCCAGTGAGGACTAAGTTTCCGGCAGATGATTATGAAAAGTTGTACCTTGAAGAGATTGTGAAGTTGCATGGGGCGCCTATTTCTATCATTTTGAATCTTTGTATGTAATTTTCATCGCACTTATGGCATTCATTTCATAGAGGTTTGGGACTAAAGTGAGCTTTAGTGCTTTTTTCCATGCACAGCCAGATAGGCAAGCGTGGAAAGGACCATTCTGACATTTGAGGATATGCTTAGAGCTTGTGTGATTGACTACGGTGGTATTTGGGTTAATTATTTACCTCTTATAGAGTTTGCATATAATAATAGCTACCACTAGAGTATTGGGATGGCTTTGTTTAAGGCTTTATTTAGTAGGAGGTATAGATCTCCTAATGGGTGGTTCAAGGTTGGTGAGTCAGAGATGTTTGACCCAAATTTGGTTCACCAATCCATGGAGAAGGTAAAGGTCATTCAGGATATACTTAAGGCCATCCAAAATCTCCAAAAGTCCTATACAGATGTGAGGCATAGGGAGTTAGAGTTTAAGATTGGAGATAAGGTATTCTTGAAGGTGTCTCTTACGAAGGGAATAATACGATTTGGTAAGAATGCAAAGCTCAGTCCTTGGTATGTCAGTCTGTACTTGGTCTTAAAGAGGGTTGGTAGAGTTGCATATGAGTTGGAGTTGTCTTATAGCTTGAGCTTCATTCACCCAGTGTTCCATGTTTTGATGTAAAGAAATTGTGTGGGTGATCCTTCGATGGTTGTTCCTTTAAAGAAGGTGGGTATTTCATATTCCTTGTCTTATGAGAAGGTCCCGGTTGAAATCTTGGATTGAGAAGTTCGTCGATTGTGGACAAAGGACGTAGCTTCAATAACGGTTCTATAGAGGAACGATAAGGTGGAAGAGTCTACTAGGGAAGTCAAAGAGGATATGAAGTCCAAGTATCATTCCTATTTTTTATTCTAGAAAATCGTGCTTAAGGTATATATTGTTCTTAACATCTTTGTTTTTTGTCTTTGTTAAAAGGAAGTGTGGTTGTGTATCTATTTCAAATCGTGCTAATGAGTGCCTAGACCTATTGTTCTAGGACGAATTATCCAAGTGGGGGGGGGGGTTAAAACACCTTGGATTTTAGCCCTTGAAAATTTCTTGAGCTTTGAGCTCACTTCCTTGGTTATGACTTGACCCCACAGTTGTAGGGTGTCTAGACGAGTCAGGTGACCCTAGTCATAAGGTGTCCCATGAATGGTGTTTGAGTTTCTTCCTCAGTATGACTTGGGGACACGAGTCGTTAGGATGAGTCATAACCAAATGATATAAGCTGGTGTCATGATTCTTCTTCGAGTAGTGGATCACTACGAATCATAAGGACTTGTTACGAGTCATGGGATGGAATCATACTACGTCCAGTGTTAACTAATTTGAGTTCTGTGTTACCTACTATTGGACCCTACGAGACGTAGGATCTTGTTATGAGTAAGCTTGTTAAGTTGTAAGGTTGATAGTGTATTGGTATCTTGGTCACTCTTGGTTATGACTCGTGGTCACGAGTCGTAAGGAAGGGTTATGATTCAATGGTTGACTCGTAGTCAAAGGTGACACTTTTCTAGCTTTTAAGTTAAGGGCATCCTGGATATTTCCCTTTTTCCCCAACTTGAAAGCCACATCATATAACCTCTTTAGGGTATCATTAGCCCTTAGAAACACATCGAATAACTTCTCAAACACTCTCCAATCCTTAAGGTCAATAACACTTAGGGTTTTCAAATGGTTAAATAATTAGGGCTTTCAAAAGTGATTTTTCTCCGTACATCTTGTTATTTTAGGCATGTTACTCTTCCCTCATTGTCAATTTTTAAAAGACATGTGATTTAAAGTATTGTTCATGAGATATTGATGATGGTTTTGGAACTATGGTTGAGGGTTTTAATATAAATTGTTTAAGTGTTTCTTCCATGATATTTATGAAACTATTGTGCTTAAATTAATGGTTGGTAAATGCATTGGGGTGCATGGGAATGTTGGATTGAAGTGGAGGTACAAAGGAATCCCCAAATTAATTGGTTTGGTATGAAAATTGGCAACAATATCAACCCACTTGAATAATTGATTTTGGTTTATACATTATCACTTGGCTTGTCTTGTTTCTTGAAACTAATGTGTGGTATAAATGGTTAAATAGATAAGGATGGTTTTAAACAAAACCTTGTGGGGTACAATGAAATCCCGTAAGTGAGTGATTTATGAAAACCTTGTAAGGTATATGGTAATCCCCTAAATGATTTTAATAATGGAGTCTGCGGGGTACATGAGAATCCCTTAAGTGTTGGCTAATGATATTTCTTACAAGTTATAGTCGGTATGACGATACCACTTAATAATTCCTTTATAATTGACTCCTAGAATTTGTGTTTGATTGTGTGTTAAATATTTTAATTCGACAATAATGAGGGTTGTAATAGCTAGCCGTGAAGGTGTGTGTCTGATTAGTCGTCAATTTGATGACTTGCTAGCACCTTTTGAGCCTAAATTATCATGTTTTTCCATTGATTTGATGGTACTCTCTTACGTAATACCCATTTATGTTGGTAAAAGTAAAAAGAAAAGATTGGGCAAGTCATTCAAGTCATCAAGAGGCCAAATGTGAAGGAAATGAGTCATCCGTTTTGCATCCACTTCACATATGCTTTGGAGCTGCTAGTCATCCGCTTTCTGTGTGCTCTTCATCCGCTTTGGATCCGCTCAAGTAGATCAACAATAAGGTGGCAGTTTTGTAATTTTCATCAAATGTAGAATGGAGTTTAAAATGAGTCTTTTAGCTTTTTTTTTTTCAAGACCTAGTTTTCATCTTTTGAAGATAACCTCCCTTTTAGCTCTTAGTTTCTCTCTTATATTTTAGCACTTATCTTTTCATCTTTTGAGAATTTTTTACTAAGTTTGAATGAAAAATACATGGTAGTGATTTTTCTTTGAAGAATTATTGAAACCCCAAGTGTGGAATTACATTGTCTCTATCTCTCATGGACGAGGTTAATGATAACTTTGGTATATTCTTATCCCTTTTATCTATGAGTAGCTAAATTTCAATCTTGGGGTTATGCTTGCTTAGGTAGTGGTAGTGCATGGATTTTAGCGAATTATTTTTCTAACTAGTTAATTGTGATGGGTGTTGCATTTATTTCATGAATTAATTGAGAGTTGGGGGTTGCAAACTCCAACCACCCTAGAACCCATGTCATTCTTGAAAGAGAGGACTTGGGTGACGAATAAATGCAACCAATAACTTGATTCATTTCATTTAATGATATCTCTTAGACATAAGGATGTTAATTGAGGCAATACATGTAGGAAATTGTCACACTTGACATCAATACATTGACATCTAGCCTACCCGTGAGTTTTAGCTAAAAGTTGAATAAATGGCCAAATACCCATGCATTATCCCACACCTATAGTTACATAACCCCAAGGCTTATTCTCAATTGAATTCACTCTTAGCATTCTTCAACGTCAAGCTAGTGCACTAAAATTTAAGTAGTTGTCATTTATAAACACATTCAAACTAAATCCCCCCAATTTACATTTATACTTGCTTTATTCACACTACGGGTCATCTTTTAGTAGACTATTAATACTCTTGAGTTTTAAATTTCGTGCTTTCACTCCTTGTGGATTTGACCCCAACCTAAGTTGGGTTATTATATTGATAACAATCGGTTACGCCCATTCAAGAGTGTAATTTGAGCATTAACAGTGTCCGAAGGATAGACACTAGAAACTCATGTTTGCCGATATGAGCGTTGGTCTTAATGACCCTATGCTTATGTGTTACAAGGGAATCCCCCAAGTCTACACATGTACATATGTATCATAGAGGGCGAAGGGTACAAGGGAATCTTTGGCCATCTATGATATCTCTGATTTTTGTGGCTAACACACACTAGGGTCTCATGAGGGTAATACTGGACCCATATAACCTGTGGGTGGAATTATGATGATAATTCTACACTGCCCAGGTTAAGGTTTTAAAGTGAATTCTAAGCCTTGTTCCCTATCACAGGATGGTATATATATATATATATATATATATATATATATATATATATATTATATATATATAATATATATATATATATATATATGTATTTGCATGTGGCTCTGTGCATTGGTTTGACTTGGTTTTGGATTGATGGCATTACTTTATCTTTATCCCTGAGTTACATGCTAGCGTTCACTCCTCTAATCTTCTTCGAACGCAGTATCCCTACACGATGCTGGAACCGACCATACTTCTACTCCTCATGATCAGTAACTAAGTAATTCGGGGATAACTTTTGGGTCAGAATAAAGTGGTGAGATTCCATACTTCAGAAGGCCCCATTTCATGCTATGAATTTCCTTATGTCTTTACTATTCTTTTTAGTCTTGGTTTGTCTATGGTCGAGGGTATGTACTGACTGCATATTCTTTGGTTTTGATTAGAGGATTTGTTGAACTACTGTGGACATGGGGGTATTATTATTGATTAGTTGTTTGGTTGTTGGTGGTTGGTTTTGGTTATATACCATCATAATGTCTTTAAATTGATATTCTCCTATCTTGTTATATATTTGGAATTCGTCTAACATGGGGCATAAGGTGGTCAATTGTTTTGGGTATTGGGGGTCATCTTCGATCGTTTCTGGACTTGAGATACTGGACACGACCAGGCCCTGATTTAGGTCATGTCATTAACTTCATTTAAGGGATGCAGACATGGGCACAAAAAGAATTACGAAGGTAGAATCTTAAAGATTTGCCTAGTACAATTTCTTCCACCGACTCATTGGTTGATTTTTGCTCAACTCTTTCTAATTCTGATATTCCCTTAAAAGGCTGAGAAGAAGGGGAAATAGAAGAAATATGGATGAAATGACAATGAGGACAAAGGTAAAGTTCCAATAAATGATGTAAAAAACAAAAATAAGGGAAAATATGGCAATACTAAAGGCTGTTGGAATTATGGTGGACCATATTTGGAGAAGATATGTCTTGATCATGAAAGAGTGAATGCTATGCTTACTGGAAATGTGAATCAAAGTAAGGATAAACAGGCTGTTGTTGCTACTTTGGAAAATCTTTTGGGTTTGTCACTTAACCAAATAAGTTTACTGAACATTGTTGGTGATTCTCCAAAGCATTCAATCCTCATGCTGCTCTAATACACATTGAGTTGAAAGTTGATGGCAATTGTATGATGGAAATAGTAGATACCAAGGCCACCCATACATTTCTAGATGTCAAAGTTGTTGCAAAATTTGGACTAAAGTTAAAGAAAAGTCCATCTTACATCCAAATTGTTAGTTCCAAGGCACAAGCCATAGTAGGCATGACTTATGATGTGCAAATGGTGACTAGAAATTGGATGGGGAAGCATAACTTGATGGCAATTACATTTGGTGATTTTGAAGTCTTTTCAGGGATTAATTTCCTTAGAAAATATTAATATTTTCCTTTTCATCACTTGGATGGAGAGATGATCATGAATGAAATTAATCCAAGTTTCATTAAGGTTGTTCATCCTTATGGAAAAGTAAAGAAAGTAAAGAACAAGACCTCTATCATTTCCGCTTTTTCAATTGAGAAAGAATTAAAGAAAAGTAATGAAACTTTCCTTGCTGTCATGATAGAAATGAATCTGGATGTAAAGGTGAAGGTGCTAGATTATGTTGCAAATGTGTTGAAACAATTTGCTAATGTGATGCCTCCCAAGTTGCCTAAAGAATTATTGCCAAGAAGGGATATTTATAACAAGACAAAATTGCATCTAGGTTCTGTCGCCCCTTCACAAGATCCTTATAGAATGCCTCCTAAAGAGTTGGATGAACTGCAAAATCAATTGAATGAATTGCTAGATTATGGTTTGATTTATCCTTCTAATTATCATTTTGGCACTTCTATTTTATTTCAAATTATATAGAATGGTTCAGTGAGGATGTGTGTGAATTATTAGGCCTTGAACAAATTAATGATCAAGAATAAATATCTTGATCCATTGGTGCAAGATCTTATGGATAGGCTAAGCAAGGTATGGTGGTTCACTAAACTTGATCTTTGATTGGGTTATTGGAAGGTTCGAGTAGTGGAAGAAGATGAACCCAAAAATAAATGTGTTATCAGTATGGTTTATATGAGTTTATTATTATGTTGTTTAGGTTAACAAGAGCCCCGACAACTTTCCTCAACTTGATGAATGATGTGTTGTTTGATTACCTAGATGATTTTGTGTTGGTATGTTTGGATAACATAGTCATTTATACTTTCTTTCTTGATGAACACTTTGAACACTTAAAGTTTGTATTGTCTTATTTAAGGGAGTACAAACATTATTTGAAGATGGAAAATTGCAAATTTGTCAAAAAGGAAGTGAAATTCCTTGGGCATTTGGTTAGTCAAAACCAAATAAGAATGGATCCAAAGAAGGTGCAAGCAATTGTGGAGTGGCAGTCGCCTAGTCGGGTAAAAGACTTGAGGTTGTTTTTGGGTTTGACTAACTATTACGACAAGTTTTTTGTAGGTTACTCAAAGAAAGAGGGTGCATTGATAGATTGTTGAAGAAAGTTGTCAAATTCGAGTGGTCTGAAAAATGTGATGCAATATTTCAAACTTTGAAGGAAGCCAATACTTTAGAACCCATTTTGAAGCTGCCTAATTTTGAATTTCCTTTTAAAGTGCATACTGAAGCATTAGACAAAGTTATTGGGGGTGTTGGTACAAAAAGGTCATCCTATGGCCTTTGAGAGTTAGAAACTGAGTGATGTGGACCAATGGTATTCAACCCATGAAAAAAGACATAGTGGTAGTAGTGCATTGCTTGCAAACTTAGAGGGCGTACTTATTGGGGAACTCATTTTATTGTGTGGACTGACAATGCTACTAATACTTTCTTTAAGATGTAGAAAAAGCTATGTCCAAAGCAGGCATAATAGAAGTAATTCTTGGCTAAACATGGCTTCATTTAGGAGCATAAAGTAGGAAACCATAACCAAGTTGCTGATGCACTCAGTCCAAAAGAGGTATTTGTTGTTGTATACTCTATATCTCGACTTGACATTGTCTTTTTTGATAGAATCAGATTTTATGTTGTAAATGATCCACTCTATGTCAAATAGATGGATCAAGTGAAATATGGGACAATCCGAAGGTATTATATCGAGGACAATCTCCTTTATTTTAAAAGGAGGGGGGGGGGGGGGGGATCATAGTACCTCAAAGTAGTGGACTGCATAAAGACTTAAATAAAGAGGCATTTGATGCTCCTTGGGCTAGACATTCGGGTGTTGAATAGCTGCTAGCTCTTTTTTCCCGTATGTATTCTGGTCAAAGATGGAAGAAGACACTAATCTTACTTAAAGACTTGTCAAGTTTGTTAAAGAGACAAGACTAAACGTATGAAAGATGCAGGTTTGTTGTAGCCTCTACCTATTCCTAAAAGGCCATGGTTGTCTATCTCAATGGACTTTATTTCTAGATTTCCCAAATTTGATGGGAATACTTCAATAATAATGGTAGTGGACAGGTTTTATAAGTATGCTATCTTTGTTGCTACACCAGTTATATGCTCGTTTGAAGTTGCTGTAGGTTTATTCTAAACGAATGTGGTGAATCGATTTGCCAAGTGACATCATGAGTGATCGAGATTTGTGGTTCACATGTCGATTTTGGCAAACTTTGTTCAGCATGATGGGGATTAACTTGAAATTTTTCACAAAAAATCATCCTCAAACTGATAGCCAAACTAAAAGAATTAATCACTTTCTAGAAGAATACTTGAGGCATTTTGTGACAGCAAGCTAACATAATTGGGTAGATATTTTAGATATAACATAATTATGTTGTAATCTACACAGGTCGTTGGCTATAGAGAAGAGCCCATTTGAACTTGTCTTAGGCATGCAACCTATGGAACCACTTGAAATTGTGATACTGAAAAGTCATAACAATTTCCCTGCTACTTACATGTATGCAAAAGACAAGCATGGAATGATTGTTAAGGCACAAGACAACTTGAAAAAGGCCCAAAAACACATGAAGAAGTATGCTAATAAACATAGACATGTGGTAGATTTAAACATTGGACAAAGTATTTTGAAAGCTCACTCCACACATTTGGACATAGATTGTGTGCAAAAGAAGGCATAGGGGATTAATTCCAAGATATGATGGCCTATTTAAAGTTGTTGAAAAGATTGGGAAAGTCACTTATTAGTTGAATTTGCCGAAAAGGTTGAAGATTCATCCCATATTCCATGTAAGTTTTTGATGTGTTATCATGAAGATGTTGAAAACCTGGGTACAAACAAGTCAAAAAGGGCTCCTCATTTGAATTCGAAGTAGTATAAAACCAAAATGGTGAAATACTTGATCATCGGGTTATGGGAAACAAAAAAGGGAATATGAAGACAGAATTTCTTATACAATGGAAAGGAAAAAGTGAAAAGATGCAGTTTGGGAGAAGGCTCAAAACTTATGGTAATTCAACAAGCAGATTGTGGACTACCTTAAAATAACCTCAATAAGGGGTTCGAGTTTATTTGGTGGGGGGTGCATTGTTAGACCCCCAATCTAAGGCGTGATGATTGGGAATCCATGCTAAGGAGCACATTGGACTTAACATAGGCTAAGACAAGAAATATAATACTATACTGGCTATGATATATTATGCAACTGGTGATGACTAAAGGGTTGGAGTGTCAGAAGGGCAGCCTTAGTCACATTGTGCAGCGATAACTGCATGGCACACATGCAGGAATGCATGCAGGCAGTGACATAGGCTTGGCATAAGCAATGACATGGTCTAGACCTTGGCGTGTTCTAGGCTATGACATAACCAAGATAATGGCATGGTCAAGACATTAGGATGGTTTAGATAATGGTGTGGCCTAGGTAGTGATACAATTGAGGTAGCATCATGGTACAGATAGTGGCATGGCACAGGCATAGTCAGTGAAATGACATAAGCAAGGCATAGTTCTGGTAATACGATGTTGTGGCTAAAAGCCATGACAAGAATAGGCTGAAATATTCTAAGTGTTGGAAAATAAAAATGTTCTAATTGTGAAGCATGACAAATTCAGCTAAGGGGTAAAGGCTTCCCATGTTCTTGTTACATGGGGACATTGTAAATTTGAAATTTGAATGTTTTACATATGGGAATTTTAGCTATGTAATTATAATGTTTTAGATAAATTCTGTTGAAGTCATGTGATAGGCATGCAGGCCATGTCCAATGACATGCTTCCAAGTGAGGCAATTGTAACTGTTTGTAACTTCCATGCGCCGTTTTTATAGATGTGTTGCTAGAATTTGGATAAGGCATTGACTGTTGTGTATGCCTTAGGAAATTTTTGTGATGTTTTCTTTTGTAATTTTGAGAGAATAATAAAGGTTAGGAACTTGTTTCCTGTACATTAGTGAGTCCTTTACATTGCTGTATACTTAATCTAATTTACTTAGACTGTATTTTTTGTGTGTTGCTGAAGTTATGTATTGTGGCATGACTGTCAAGTAGTGTGTTGCAAAAAATAAATTACCTCAGTCTCATTAAGTATGCTTTCTATCAGATAAAGGATAGTGTTATTGTGTGGTATGAATCTTGGAATGATTATCATGGTGGGAAGATACTATTTGTGACTTGGGATGATTTTCCAGGAGCATTTGTCGATCACCTTTTGCCCTTAGAATTTTTAGAGATCAAGGACGATGTTAGAAATACAGCATGAAGTATGCTTAATTTGCCTGACTCTAGAGTTAGTTGATACCATGTTAGCCAGATATGAAGATTTATGCCTTAATTGGAACCCATTATGGTGGGTGATTGTTCTACAACATTATTGAAAAAATACAAGGATATCTCATGATTGATGGCATTTGCTTAGCAAACCAAGAAATTTAAGCTAAAATATTAGAAATAAAATGAAAAGAGAAAGAGTAAGAGGGCCACGAGAGTTCGTAATAGAGGATATCAATGAGGAGGTAGAAGATCATCCTTTAACAAGAGGTCTATCACAATCCGAGACTATACCCTAAATGTAATTTAGTGTTTAGAGGCATAAGTGACCTCAAGCTAACCCATAGTCTGGCATAGAACTAGGCATTCTATGAATATAAACTGAGCAGAAGCTAAACTGACATAACAAACATGAATGTAAAATATAATAATCAAATACTGCTAATCATAATCCCGGTCAACAAGGAAAGACTAAAGTTGAATAAATTAAATGTTTGAATCTATGTCTAAGATCCTCTAAACACTGATGAGTTGCTGGGGATTGTCCCCCAACAAACTCCAAATGTCAGAAACTGAAATGAAATATTAAAACATGTAATAATGAAATCTCATCCTCAGATGCCGAAGAATCACCATTAACTATTATTTGAAACGTATTAAAATGCACTAATCATGGGACTGATGTAGTATGTTAGGACCTATATCATAAGATGATACAATACAAAAAAGTATGAGATTAATTTTTTGAATGCACTGAATATGTGAGATATGCAAATATAAACTATACTAAATATGTAGGTAAATTATACCACTCCAAAGTTTGAGCTATGATTAGAACCATACTTCAAGTACATATAGAACCAAACTTAATGATTTGGTAGCATGAGAAGTATGTCATATATGAATTAAGGCCATGTGTAAATTCTCACTCATAGTGAAGTTTAAACCTTCCTTACCGATTGAATTCTTGTGTAGAATCTTTATAGGGTCAACTTCAAATGAGCATAACTCTTAGATTATGAGGAGTTTTGAGTCTCAATACCCATCAAATGAAAGATCTTTGCATTTTCTTTCTAATATATCTAATTTCATATTAATCTAGTTTTAGAGCTAAGAGTTTTTGTTATTTTAATCAAACATTGTCAAATAATGAGATAGGACTACCCAAAGAAAGATTTATGGGTGAAAAGAATGATCATCCCTTGCCCTCATCTAACGAAAAACTACCCCAAAACTTTGTCAAATAATGAGATAGGACTACCAACGAACATAACCAACGATCATTGATTGATTTGTTATCTAATCCATTATAACCTTCTAAAATATGTCGTTTAATCTATCATAAGGTTGAATAATAAGCCTAAATTACTCCAATCCCTCTTTCACTTAAAGATCAAGCGACACTTAGAAAATTTAGAGCAAAACATACAATTATTTTCTCTCAAAGGCGAGAAATAATGTCATCATCTTCAAGATAAAATTCATAGATTTTGGCAAGGTTTACACTCTTTGGTATGTGGAATTTCATCATTGGATATACTTTTACCCATTGAGTCACAAAATACATTCAATTTCACAATTAATTCATAACTTTGAAAATGGGGTTTTCATTACAGTTATGATTCTTCTTGTATTTTAGTTCCCTATAACTAGTTGAATATAAATAAATATTTCTCTATGAAATTCAGTACCTTAATAGTATCATATTCAAGAACCCTAAGGATGATTATATTCAATGCATTTGGACTTGTATTATGTGATTTCATATTTCATTCAGATAATAGAAATTATCATGACTAGTTGTATTCTTTAGAGATAGTGGGTTATTAGCATCCAATGACTTAATTTTTCATGCATTGTTAATTAAATGTTCAGTCCTTCAGTTTCACATGTTATTTGTGTGCTTATAGATAAAGTGTACATCATTTAGTCTTAAACTTTAGTATTAATGAGCTTACTAGTTTATCAGTATAAATTCTATTGGGAGTAGTTCTTAGCACCAAGAGGATGTAGGGATGAAATCTCGCCCAAATATTAGTTTGAAACCTTTAGTAGAAGTCTCTAAGTCCCAGAGCTAAGATACCATCATAGGTTCTAAAGGGGTCACCTGTTAGGCCAGGCTTTACACCTTATTACTTTTGGACATTAATTTAATGATCCACATCTGTCAGTGTTCGTACTCTTGGAAAGGTGCATAACATCTTTCCAGCTGGGGTTATAGGTTGTACCCTTGTTAACTTAAATTAAGGTATGTCAGTTAATAGTAGCTCTGACAGTATAGACTTAAATATTGCATGACCTTGTAGTTAGTTTACATAACACATTATTATTTTGTACACATTTATGTACTTGTTCATTGTATTGATTACATTCCCTAATTTCATGTTCAACTTATCCCCTCATAATGACTCTCTAAGTTATTTTCTATATTTACATAACTTTTTATCATTAAGAGCTTTTCTATAACTGACCCAAGTCATCTTTGACTTATTGGAGCTGATAGTTCGATAGGCAGTTCATTTGGCTTTAGAGATAATTCCCCATTTTGAAGGCCTCATTGGTAAGGATTGTCTATCAGACATTAACTTCAAGTTAACAACCTCATATGATAATTCTAACAGTTCTATCATATTTGAAATATCAATTTTAGGCTAGGAGGCCTTTGATTCGTGTCCTTATGGCTTTTGGACTAATTTTGAGCTATGAGATGGATTTTGGTAAAAATGGCCCTTGGGTATGGGGCCCATATTTCATCGAAATGACTTTGGATAAAAATTTTGATCATTCTGTTGAGTCCTAAGTGAAAATTTTGATAGGGTAGAATAGTTTATTTGCATTAAAGGGATCCTACACGAATTTGAGGGGTTGACAAAAACTTGAGAAAAAACCAAGTTTCAGCCGGTGCATGGACTTAGCTGGTGCAACCACTTAACCGGACCTTTGATCACTTAAGTGACCAAAGAAAGCACTTTAGCAACGAATCTAGTCCTCTTCCTATTTACTAAGAGGTGGCTTGACCACTTTAGCAGACATTAGTTAAGCAGTGTGTTGTCCGCTTTAGCGGAGGTTAGCCAGGTGCAAGGGTCGCTTAAGCGACCATGTGTCACTTTAGTGGCAGTCGCTTAAGCAGTAATTGTAGGGGCATTGAATTCTCCTTTTCAACTAATTCTCTTCTATTTTCTCCAAGTCCAAAGAGCCATAAAACCTTAGAAAACTTAGAAAATTAGGATATTTGTCCTTGGGTGATCGTGAGGTGTTGGTGAGCTCGGGAAAGTCATTTCTTTATCATAAAACTTATAAGTTTATGTCTATTTCCTTATTTAATTCTTCAATTTAGTCATAAATCCCTATCTTTTTATGTTTTCATTTTAGTATCATTTGAGCTCGTAATTTGCTCATTCTTGAGGGTAAATGATCCTTGAGCATAGAAGGAGGTGTTGGTAGTTTTAAATTTGTTCTTTCGCAAGCAGGCCCCATTGGGATTTTGACTCAATTTTTGACCCAAAGCATTAAAATGTAATATGAGTATTGTTGTTTTTGTATTAATGTGTATATTACTATTTTGATGGCGTGGCACTGTGTGAAGGCTTCTCGAAAAGGAAAGTTTCAAATCTAGAGGACTTTTATGGGCATTCTTTAGTGTCCAGGTATGATAGGTTTACTCTTCTAATGGAGTGCGCTTCATTATCGTATTGGTGTAATATTTTGCTAGTTTTGGGTTCAAAAATTATGACTCAATTGTATATTTAGTGAATTAGGTTATGTAGCTGATTAGTGAGCTGTATTTAGGTGAATTTGACCTATCCATTCATTCCTTGAATTGAATGGCTACCTTAGGAGTTATTGAGACTTATTTATCACCTTGTACCAAGACTTTGCAACCTTTGTCTAGTTTGGGTTAGAAATTACCTTAGAATAAACTTTTGGGGTTAGAAGTGGGATCCTTCGACCCATTAGGTTAACATCATAATCAACTCCTCATAAACCTAAGAGGCCCTTTTTGGTTATCTCATTTATACTTCTAAGTATTGGTAAGTACTGAGACATTTCGGGCTTATAATTAGACTTGTTCCATAAATTTATAGTAAGACTAGATTGAGTCCGACAATTATGATTTTAAGATTGTTTTGAGTTTAGTAATTTGGGTATTAAGACCTGTTTGAGTCTAACAATTATGATATGAAGACCGTTTTGAGTTTGATAATTATGATGCTAATTCTAGTTCAAGTTTGGTATATGAGATACTATTTTGGTAGGAGTCCGACATTGAGAGTTTACTTTTGATGATTAAGGAACCAGTTTGATTCTCGTGTTTAGGCCATGAGAGAATCCATGATTACAATTTTGAGGTTTGGTTACTTGGGATTATTACTATTAGTGCTACTTTTTTTATTGCGTTCACCAGACTTATGTTGGCTCGGGTGGATTATTTACTTTTGTTTGTGTCTTCTAGGGTTATTCGAGACTAGTTATGCTATAGTTAGTTGCTTTAGGTTTGATATTGTGTACTTGGTTACTTATTCTCAGTATTTGGAGCATTATTCTAGGTTTGCAACTTTCCTTGACATTAATTTACTATATTGCATCTTATTATACATTATTATATTTTAGCTTAGTCGACCAATGATGACTACTGAGTACCTGTTGTTTTAGTACTCATACTATAATTCTGTATCTTTTTTTTTGATACAAATCTAAGTACAAGCTTCCATCGTTGACGTCTTTACTAGTGTTGGTTGGAGTTCAAAGATAAAGTGATCTTTTAGAGCCGGAGCTGACTTTTTCTCCTTCTTCTATTTTCGATGGTCTTTATATTTGAGACTATTGTATATTTGACACTTATAGTACTCTTCAATATTTTTCTACAATCATTTTCTAGAGGATCTTCTACCGACCTTACTAGGTCATGGGATATTTTACACTTTCCCTTATTTATCTTCACCTTTGCTACCATCCCTATATTTTATGGCTTGTAATATAATTACCTGTATAATTTCAGTGTTTACCTTACTTTCCACTTACTAGTCCATTACTTGTCATCTGGGCTATGATTTGGTTTACCTATTAGTGGGATAAAGTAGGTGTTATTATGAATCATCATGACAAATTGGTATTAGAGCCTAAGTTCACTGGTATGGTTTGTACAAGGGCAAGTGTTTAGTAGAGTCCTGCATATCAAAACAATGACGTTTGTTTCTTCTCTTTGGGAGGATATAGGATAGGCTTAGAAGAACTTCACTTCCTTAAATTATTTTAGGTTATGAGTCCGTGTTGGTTTCTAAGGCTTATTTCATTTCACTTTTTCGTAGATGGATAGGATACAAGCTAATGCTACTAGAGATAAGGACCTTGAGTCCGCTACTAGGGATCCTGTCAGAAGTTTGGGCTGACCTAGAGGTCAAGGGTAGGAGAGAGTTGCAGCCCTATCTAGATGTCCAAATGGGAAATCTTTGGAAAATCCTATTCCGTCTCCTGCACTAAAGATTCCTTTATTCCAGCCAGCGGTTGGTCAGGGGGAAGCCCAAGCTCTAGCGGGGTTTATTCCTTCATCGCTTGTCAAAGATGATTTAGTCCAATTATTGGGTTAGGTTGGTGGTGCACTATTAGAGGGTGATCAGTCTACGGATCAGAGTGGTATAGAAACAGGGGTATATCCTGTAGCTGTAGTCCCAAGAGTTGAGATCGCTCCAGCACCAGTAGTTTCTCAACCATCGCTCCAGCACCAGTAGTTTCTCAACCATAGTCGTGTAGTTTGCTATGCCTATTGAGGAGAAAAAGGTATTGGGAAGATTTCTGAGATTGACTCTATGCAGGTGTTTTGGGGTACCAAAAGAAGATGCATTTGAGTTCTTGACTACTTTTGAGGATAGGATCTGTAGTTTAGGGCTAATTTAGACTCGCAACATTGACTACACCACTTTTATGTTTGAATTGTTAGCTAGGCATTAGTGGAGAGGTTATCTTGATTCCAGGATATCTAGATCTCCTTATTTTACAGAAACTCAATTTTCAAACTTTTCATATACCTCGTAACCTTAAAGTGCATTTAAGAGATTAATTCTTGATACTGGAGCAAGGTTCTATGGCATTCCTAGAGTATGAGTCTCGGTTCCATAAGCTATCCAGGTATGCTACAACTATTTTACCAACTGAGTGTGAGTGGATTTGGTATTTTTATTTAAGTACTAAAACTTCCTCTTTGCATGGCTACTCAAAGTTTGGTTTCCATTGGAAAGTCTTTTATTGAGGTTTCTAATTATGCTCATACCATGGAGGAGATAGATCATGAGGACTAAGGGGTAGTAGCAAGGGACCACATTACCAGGGTAGTTTTAGTAGGAGCCAGAGTTACTCACGATTTAGAGGTAGAGGTTCATAAGGTAGGTACCCTCTACATCAGTATTATCAGTATCAGGGCCTATCTTGTAGGCCTGTTTATGTCGGACTCCAGATTACTAATATGGGTCAGCCCAGTGATGATGGTCATACTGGCTAGAGCAGCAGTTAGTATTTAGGAGGGATATATTCTGGGTTTTCTTAGCCGAGGTAGCTATTTTGTATTAGCTAAATCTACTAGTGGAGTTTAGCTCCAGGGGCTTGTTATTATTATAGGGCCTTTGGCTATTATTCTAGAGAGTGTCCTCAGCATAGGACAATTATATCTGCAACACAGAGTGTTCCATCGATTAGAGTAGTTCTACCCTCAACTAGATGTAGTATATAGGGTCATTGGGGTGCTCTTTTGGGCTTTAAGGTCTTCAGGCAAGTAGGATAGGTGATCGGTCAGGGCCTAACAAGATGATGTTTAAGGTCATTTATATTCTTTATCTGGTAGGCTAGAGGTAAGGTATTCGGATGCTATTATTACAAGTACGAACTAACTGTGCTATCAATCAATTTTTGTTTTATTTGATCCAGGATCCATTTATTCATATGTTTCTTCTTATTATGCGTTGCAGTTAGAGTTGTCTTGGGATTCTTAACCTGTGTCATTATGTGTATCTACTCTCATGGGTGAGATTTTTGTAGTAGTAGATTGGATTTATAAATCATGTGTTGTAACCGATTGAGAGTTTGATACTCTAACTGATCTTATTGTGTTAGATATGGTAGACTTTGATGTGATTTTGGGAATGGACTAGTTATCCTCCTATCAAGCGATCTTAGATTTTTTTGCTAAGACTGTTACCTTATCTATGTCCGGCATGCCCTCGATTATCTGGCAAAAATCTATTAACCGCGCACCGAAGGGGATTATTTTTTATGTTTTGTCTTGGAGACTTATATCGAGATGTTACGAGTCTTATCTTACTAATATTTGTGATTTTAGTACAGAGAGTTTTTCTCTTGAGTTTTTTCCTGTAACGCCCCGAATATGGTACCCAAAATGCCACACAGTGCTCATGACCCCGAAGGACAACAAGCTAACCCATGACTGATATCTATAACTGAGCACTGTATAACATACTGTGTAAATGTAGAATAAAAGGTTGAAAGGCCATAAGGTTCAAAAATCTGATAAAACATAACATCTGAATAATACGGTGTCACCATACCAAAACTAAAATAACTGTCTGAACATGCTAGGTTGAAAGCCTCTAAACTGTTTGAATAAGGAGTTGATGGGACATGTCCCCAATTAACTCCAACTGCTAAAATAAACTAAGTACTGAAATAATGAAATAGTTAAATAATAACATCCTCGAATGATGAGGACTCACTGCTAGTCTGTCTGCTAAACGGCTGATCTACTAAGAGTGCTCTGGAACTCGTGCTTCTAAATCTATTATATAAAACACCATAGCATAAATGAGTTAGTACGATTGAATATACTGGTATGTAAGTGAGGTAGGCTAAATGCAAGGGGTTTATATGCATGAACAATACTAACTGACTGAATAACATTAATATAAGAATACATGCATGAATACGTGAACTGTGACTGAGATTATGACATCACTGAATCTGAATATTGATAACATAATTTTTGTATATTTGATATACTATTATCTGAATGACTGTGTCTGACAGTCCTAGTTCTGATTAAACTAGCTGAGTTCTGTACTAAAATGGGTGACTGCATCTGACAGTCCTGAATTCTATAGAACTATGTGAGCTCTATTACTGAGACTGAGACTGTAATTGTTGGAAGTAGTTATCTAACCGATATGCCTCAAATGAGATAATATAAATAAGTTGGGGTCTAATCCGTAACCCCAATTGGAAGGGTGTCAATACTATACCATTGGTGAGGACAAACTGTAAGTAATCCCTCACCTAATAGGTACTCTAAGGAGAATGGTGGGACCCTTATATAACAGGTTAAGCCACCTCATCTACCCTCAACTAGCAGTTTTGATGTCTCAACCTACGCTGGCTACATAGTTCCAGAGTGCAAAGATTGCTTCTAAGAATCACACCCTCTAATAACAGGTGAGTTCCCATCCTTGGGCCCACTCAGTGCTGAATCCTACTCCTATCTAAATAGACATTGAACATGATTAACTAAACTGACTAGACTGAGTTCACTGAGTTCCATTGACTGATGGAATATTACTCAGATCTAATAACTGACTGAGATTACTAAGATTACTGAGTTTTCCTGAGTCATGAGACCAACTGAATTCTACTAAACATGGCTTGACTGAGAGTGTCTTGAAAACTGACGCTGGCTTTAGGCACATAGCTAAATTATTAGGTACAAGTTCCCCCAAGACTCGATAGCATGAAACTAACAAGTCATGACACTTCCTGGACTCACTACCATAATCAATAATCCATAAAACAATCATTGGGGAATTTCATGAGGCACTTTGTTATCATGGTTTGGTACATGAATAGGAATGCATGTAAATATGTCAAAATTTCATAGGCTAATCTTATGAACAATCCATCAAATAATTTCAATGCACAACAATAATTGGGGAATTTCATGAGTCCTAAAGCATGATTCATGTTTTCTTAGGTATTTTATCAAACACATTGTATGCATTAACTTGTACATAAATGGGGTTTTCATACTATCATACTATAATGGAACTTTTCCTTCACATAGGCATTTAATAAAACACATGGGGAGCATACTTTGGTTATCCCATCACCAATGCATCTAATTATCATGGTTGCATAAATAAATTTGCAATTTGGAGAGTTTATCCTTAATATTATGAAAATCATCACACACTAGGATCAATCATTGGAACATGTAATTCAAAACATGAATCAGAACCCCACAACAACATGGATATGAATTTCAATTCAACTAAATCATGAACATTCATAAATACACAATCTTGGATTTTTAAAAGAGATTATTGAGAATCATTGGTGAAAGGTACCCATTAATCAACACTTAACATACCTCAAAATCTTGAATCTTAAAGGAGGTAAACTTTTCTTGAAGGTTCTTAAATGGTGACGTTTTGATTCTTGAGTTTTCTTGAAGAAGGGTTTAAATCTTGTTCTTGGGTTTTGATCTTGAAAGAAACCCTAATTTTGATGTAATGGATTAATGAGGAGTTACATGCTTTGATTTGATGTAATTAGGGGTTAAAAAGGATGGAAAAACACCCAAAAAGCCCTTTAAAATATTGTTTCAGCGTTGTTTCAGACAAAGTTGATGGCCTGGGTGACGGACTGTCACTTTGGTGATTGAACATCACTCCAACCACCAGTTTTGGTCCAAATAATGGCCTTAATGCCTCAGTTACGAAGGCCAAAGCGATGGTCCGTCAGTGACTTGATGGTCCATCAGGTTGCCCATCGCTCTTGGGTAGCTCGGATAGCTCTCAGTAAAATGGCCATAACTTTTTACTCTGATACTAGATTTTGGAAAAATTGATTTCTTTGGAAATATAATTCAATTATATATCTTTTGGTGGATCATGATCTTAAAAATATAGTATAACAAAAGATATTCTTGTTTGAATTTGACTATAACAATATCCTTCTTAAGAATTCAATCTGTAAGGGATATTTTGATTTGTCTAATAGCTAGGATGTATTTGAGGACTTAATATACATAAAAATTAATCATAAAACTACTAAATAACTAAAATTTATTTCTCATGATCTTGAAGCATGGTTCTACTATCGGTTGGGATTCTCGGGGTATTACAATTCCTATAGTTTATGATTTTCCTAATGCCTTTCCTACTGAACTACTTGGATTTCTCCTGAGTGTGATATTAAGTTTATAATTGATCTTGAGCTGAGCAACTAACCTATTTCTAACAAGCTTAAGGAGTTAAATTATCAACTTTAGGATCTTTTGGGTAAGGGTTTCATTAGGCTGTATGTGTCATCTTGAGGTGGTCCTGTCTTGTTTGTGAAGAAAAAAGATGTTTCCTTGCATATGTGTATTGATTACAGGCAACTAAATTAGGTGATAATGAAGAGTAGGTGTCCTCTGCTTCTTATTGATAATTTGTTTGACCAACTTCAGGAAGCAGCAGTGTTCTCTATGATTGACTTAAGATTCAGTTAGCATCAGTGTAGGTTTGGTAAAGGACATCGGAAAGACAACTTTCAAGACTCGGTATGACCATTATGAGTTCCTGGTAAGGTTATTTATATGTTGTATCTGGTAAGCTGAAGGTAGAGTATTCAGATTCTATTATTACAAGTATGAACTAAGTGTGCAATCAATCAATTTTACTTTATTTTATCTATGATCCATTTATTCATATGTGTTTTCTTATTATGCACTGCAATTAGAGTTGTCTTGAGATTCTTAATCTATTTTATTATGTGTGTCTACTCTCATGGGTGAGATTTTATTAGTAGTGGATTGGGTTTATAGATCATATATTGTAACCAATTGAGATTTTTATACTCTAACTGATCTTACTGTGTTAGATATGGTAGAATTTGATGTGATTCTAGGCATGGACTGGTTATCCTCCTATCAAGTGATCTTAGATTGTTTTGCTAAGACTGTTACCTTATCCATGTCTGGTATACCCTCAATTATGTGTCAGGGATCTATTAACCGCGCACCGACGGGGATTATTTTTTATGTTTTGGCTAGGAGACTTATATTGAGGGGTTATGATTCTTATCTTACTCATATTTATAAGGTTATACAGAGAGTTTTTCTTCTGAGTTTGTTCCTAGAGTCTATGATTTTTTTAATGTCTTTCCTACCGACCAACCTAGCCTTCTCCTGAGTGTGATATTTTGTTTATAATTGATCTTGAACTGAGCAACTAACCTATTTTAATGGAACCTTACCATGTTTCTCCTAACAAGCTTAAAAAGCTGAATTCTCAACTTTTGGATCTTTTGGGTAAGGGTTTCATTAGGCTGAGTGTGTTATCTTGGGGTGGTCCTATCTTGTTTGTGAAGAAAAAAGATGTTTCCTTGCATATGTGTATCGATTACAGGAAATTGAATTAGGTGATAATGAAGAATAAGTGTCCTCTGCTTCTTATTGATGATTTATTTGACCAACTTCAGGAAGCAGCAGTTTTCTCTAAGAATGACTTAAGATTCGATTACCATCAGTTGAGGTTTGACAAAGAACATCAGAAAGACAACTTTCAAGACTCACTATGACCATTATGAGTTCCTAGTGATGTCTTTTAGGTTGACCAATGCCCCAACTTCTTTCATGGATATGATGAATTGAGTGTTTAGACCTTATTTGGACTTAATTATGTTCATTGATGACATTTTTTTGTATTTGAGAAGTAGGGATGAGCATGAGCAGTATTTGGGGATTATGCTTCAAACTTTTAGAGATCATAAGCTTTTTGCCAAATTCTAACAATGTGAGTTTTTTCTCAGGTCTGTTACATTGTTACATTCCTAGTATATGTGGTATCTAAGGATGTGATTATGGTGGATCTAGCAAAGATTGAGTATATTCATGATTGGTCTAGACATAGATCTTCGTTTGAGGTTTGTAGTATTATTGGGTTGAAAGGTTACTATAAGTAATTTGTTGAGAGTTTCAATACTATTTTAGCGTTATTCACTAGATTGACCCAGAAAGAGATTCCTTTCCAGTGTTCTGTGAAGTGTGAGATGAGTTTTCAAAGCTCAAGGATTTTCTTACTTTTGCGCCTATACTTACTATTTTTGTTGAGAGTGAGGGGTTTACCATATATTGTGATGTTTTTGTTGTTATTTTAGGTTGTGTTTTGATGTAGCAAGGCTAAGTTATTGCTTATGCATCAAGAAATATGAAGGTTCATAAGCGTAGCTACCCTACTCATGACTTGGAGTTGGCAGCGATAGTTTTTGTGCATAAGATACGAAGGCATTATTTGTATAGTGTTCAATGTGAGATCTACACTAATCACCATAGTTTTTAGTATCTTATGACTCAAAGAGTGCTTAATTCGAGACAATGCAGATGGATGGAGTTATTGATAAATTATAACATCTCTATTCTATACCATCTAGGAAAGGCAAATGTGGTAGTAGATGCCTTGAGCCGAAAGGTGAATATGGATAGTTTGGATTCTATATTAGTTTATGAGAGAGAGTTGGCATAGGCATCTAGTCCCTATCAAACTTGATGGTGCGACTTGATATTTCAGACTCCAGAAGGATCCATTTTAGTATTGAGGCTAGTTCAACTTTATTTGAGCAAATTCAAAGTCGTTCGTTTGGGGATAGTGGAATTTATGGCATCTGCGATTAGGTCCTGGGGGGTGAGTCTGGGAGAGCTACCATGGATTCTGAGGGTATTCTAAGGTATGATGGCTACATTTGTATTCCAATAGTTAGATACTTGATTCAGTTGATATTGCATAAGGCTTACATCCCCAGATACTCTATTTACCTTGGGACAACTAAGATGTATAGGGATTTGGGGCAACACTACTGTTGGAGTGGTATGAAGAGATATGTAGCATACTTTATAGCTTGTTGCCTATGTTATGTGAAGGCCAAGCATAAGAGAACTGACATCTTGCTTTAGAAATTAGCAATTTTTGAGTAGAAGTGGGAGCGGATCACCATCAACTTTATTAGTGGGTTGCCTTGCATCTTTCGTGGTTCTGATGGCATTTGGGTCATAGTAGATTGGTTGACTGAATCAACACATTTTCTTCATAGTCAGATGTCTTTCAATGTTGAGAAGTTTTCCTGTATCTATGTTCATGAGGTAGTTTGCCTGCATGGGGTACCTATATCTATTATCTCAGACAGTTTTCCTGTATCTATGTTCATGAGGTAGTTTGCCTGCATGGGGTACCTATATCTATTATCTCAGATAGGGGCTTGATATTTACTTCTAGCTTCTAGAGGACTTTTAAAAAGGAGTTGAGTAATCAGGTTGACCGTATCATCATTTTTCACCCTCATCGATGGGAAGTTGGAGTGGATTATTTAGGATCTCAAGGATTTTCTTTGGGCTTATGTTATGGACTTTGGAGGTTAGTGGGAGTAACACTTAGCATTAGTTGATTTTTTGTAATAATAGATACCATCCAAGAATTGAGATGGCAACATTTGAGGCACTATATAGTAGGTGTTTTCAATCTCTAATTAGGTGGTTTGAGACTTTTGAGGTTAGGCCTCGTGGTATTGACTTACTTTGGGAGTTGTTGGATAGAGTCTGGATAATTTGAGATAGGTTGAGGGCTGCTCAGAGAAGGTTAAAGATTAAGCAGATCATAGACTTCAATCCTTAGGGTTCAGAGTTAGAGATCAAGTATTCCTTTAAGTATCCCCCATGAAGAGCATCATTAGGTTTGAGATAAAGGACAAGCTTATCCCCAAATATATTAGGCCTTTTGAGATACTTCGTACAGTTGGATTATGAGCTAGACTTGCCCTAAAATTTTTCCATTGTTTATCTAATTTTTCATGATCTATGCTGCGGTATTACATCCCAAATGAGTTACATATGCTTCAATGGGACTCGGTTTAATTGGATGAGAGATTGAACTTTGTGGAGGAGCCAGTTCTCATATTATCCATGGATATCAGATGGTTGTGCTCTGGGAGATTTAGTGGTTAAGGTTCTTTAGTGAAGACACTGCTTGATAGAGTATGCTACTTGGGAGATAGAGATCGAGATGCGAGCCTAGTATCCCCACCTATTTGATGCATCAGGTACATCTTAACCCTTTACGTTGGCCAACGTAAGTCCTTTTAGTTGTGGATATTGTAATGACGCTGTAATGACCCTTCAGTTAATTTTCCATACTTCTGCTTATTTTAGATCTTTTCTATAGCTGCCCCAAGTCATTTATTACTTACAGGGACTGACCATTCAGTCACCGAGCAATTCATTTGGTTTTTAGAAACAATTCTCTATTTTAAAGTCTTTGCTGGTTCCAAATGGCCATTGGGTAAACAATTTAGTAAAACAATCTTGTGCATAAATTTTGACTGCGCCAGTAACTCTGGAATGATGATTTTAGGCTAGGTAGACCTTTGGTTCAGATCCTGAGGCACCCGAGCTTATTTTAACCCATTGGTTAAAAAGTTAAGAAAATAAATATGGATGTAGGAGCCACATTGTTCAAAAAACCTCGAATGGAAAATATGCTTGAGACATTGAGTCTAGAATGTTAAAACTATTCTAGTTATATAGTTCACTTGCATATAAGAGATTCCAAATGAATCTCAAGCCCTTGATCGAGCCCATTTTGGAGTTGAAAAATCTGGTGCACTGGGTGTTTTGGTGCACCACAATAGCAGCACTTTGGACTGCGATATTGCAAATCACCATGTAGAGAAGATGTTGCAATCGCAAAGTCGTATCACTATCACGACTCATATAACAGATGAAAGATGTCACAATTGTAGGTATGGGTCCACGATAGCTGGACCTAAATACCTGGATTAGGTAAAAAGGACCCCATTTCTATGGATTTTGTCCATTCTTCATCATTATCTTGATACCCAAAACCCTAACTAGTGTGATATCTAAAAATTAAAGCTTCTGAAAGCTTGGCAAGCTAGACTAATGTTTCTTTTCGCAATTATCTTTCGATTTGAGGTAAGAATTCACCTTTTCTTGGTGAAATTTTTTGATTTATTTCTCAAAACCTCAAAAACTTTAGGGCTTGATTTTAGCTCTAATGTATCTTGGATTTCACCTATTTTTTTTAGGGTAACGATTCCTTGATCTTGTAAGAATTCTAGGTTGGTTTCAGAAATGTGATTTCTGTAAGTGAGACCCACATGGGGTTTTAATGTGATTTTTGGACCCAAAATACACAATGGTGCAATACGGGTATTAGTTTTCTCGTATTGATGAGTAGACTATGGTTTTGATAGCTTGGCATCTTGAGAAGGCTTCTCAAAAAGAAAAAAATGGTAGTTTAGTGGTTAGTTGAGCTTTCTTTGGCGTTAAGGTAGGCTAGGTTTATCACTTGTTAGATTGAGATATCTCGTAGTATTCTTGTGATACTGTATTAGATTTGGGATGAGTTTTAGGTGTTGGATTGATAAAATGCAAGACTTGGGTTAGTTGGACCATTTAGGCTATTTTAAAATCATTGAGTTGAAACACTTGGCTTGTTTTCCTTATGCCTTAGGTAAATTGGACTTCATTCCTCATATTTAGCATGGGAATGCCTGAGATTTCTCAAGTTAGGAGAAAATGCTCTAGACACCCATGCTTAGGGTAAGATTTGCCTTAGTTCCTTCATTAAAGACAGTTGTCGTAGTTACTATATTGGCTTAGTTGTAATTCTTGAGAAGAACCTTTATCTTAGTATTGAGTGTTGCTTGGTATACATTTAAGTGTGGATTTGGATACCTTAGCCTAGTCTGGGGTAGAACTTGCCTTAGAATGTATTTTGGGTATTTATAAGTGGGTTCTTTGACCCACCTCAAGTTAAGATTTATGATTAGTTCTCTTGAGACCCTTATACACTTATTAATTACCTAGAGAATTCCCTTTTTGAGGCAATATTAAGGAGCTTTGGTACTTGTTTTTTATGATGAATGGCATTGAAAGTAATGCCGAAATGATTATGACATATGTGTGAATCATTGGTTAAGATTATGACAAACTATTAATTATATTATTGTTTTGACTATTGATTGGACTACCAAATGTACCATTGAATGAGCCCTTGATTATGAATGGTCTAGGCCATAAATAATATTATTAACTATGCTATGAATAAACTACAGATTATGGAATGATTTTGCTATTTCTCAAGCTATTAATAAGCTATCTTTTATGCTAATGATATGCCATTGGGTATACTATTGGTAAACCATTGCTCATGATATTTCCTATGCTAGAAAGCATTCCTATTGAGGATTTTAGAAGTTGTGAAAAGGATTATATTAGAAGTCATGATTATTGATTATATGGGAAATTATACTATCAATTAATCTTAAAATCATGATGCTTGACTATATTGACACTTATGATATTGATTATATACCTAGTTAAATTTTGGAGGATAATTATATTAATATATTGATATCCAGTAAGACCGGAGGATATTATCATAATATTGATACCTGGCAAGGCCTGAGGATGATTATGTGGATATATGGATACCCGGAAAGGACAAAGGATATTATGATGATATTGATACCCGGCAAGGCTGGAGGATGATTATGTTGATATATTGATGCCTATCATGGATGAAGGATATTATGATGATATATATATTGATGCCCGGTATGGACGGAGGATAGTATGATGATATAGTGATGCTCGACAAGGTCGAAGGATGATATATTGATGTGCCTATGTGTACATCTGCTAGTTTGAGTCTTGACTATGCCTTATGTATGGGTATTATATATTTGTATGCATATGAAAGTTAGGTATGATGTTGATATTAGGATTGTCGAATATAGCCCAAATATAGTAATTATGATAATTAGTGGACTTATGAGGATTAGTGATAATTGTTGATTAATGATAAATGATTATAAAGTGGTATTGTTCATGCTTGGTGATGAATAAGGATTAGTGGTGGATATTGTTTGAGTGACTAATCATGACTAGTTGATAAACGAGGATTAATTGGTAAAGGATGGTTAGTTAATAAATGTTGGCTAGTTGATAACTAATGACTAGTAGATACGTGGTGGATAGTGATTAAAAGATGACTATAGGCTATATGATGACTAGTAATCAAATGAATTAGTTAATAAGAAATGGTTAGATAATAAGTGGAAACTAGTGAGTATTGATGATATGGTTGCTTTATGTTGGTAAATTGTGAAATGTTGGTATATAAATAACTGGTGATAACTGTGGAATGATGGTTACATAACTATGAAGGTTATTTATATGTTGGTTAATTGAATTATTCCATCTTGAGTGTGCTCTCCAGGAGTATGGGAGTTTGTGATGAGTTATTTACTTTTCCACACCAATTGGCGTATGACAGCCAATTTTGTAGTTTTGTTTGCTTGTGTTGATGCTTTATGATACATTATTATTCCAAATTGTTTATCCATTATGTTTGAGCAATAATTGACATGTGCTGATGCCTCATGTTATATTATTATTCTAGTTTAATTACTAATTATTACAATGATGTCGGAGATGATTCAAGCTCATTCCTGTACCGTAACTTAGTTATGTTATCTTGAATTTTATCATATTTATATCATTATTTAGCTAAGTTGGCTGAAGATGCCTACTGAGTACTCATTGTTTTGGTATTCATACTATACTTTGGTACCTTTTTAGTGCAGATCTGAGTACTAGTTATTGTTATTTATCAACGTCCATACGGTGATTGATTTTCAAAGATAGGGTAAGCTTTTGAAGTCTGAGTCACCCATTTCTGTCTATTTTAGTCTTTTGATTCGAGACAGATATATCGACTATCTTGAACATTTGAGTTACATTATTATTAGATGCTCTTGTTTTGGATCTACCAGGTCATGGGATGCATCTTGTATTATCTGTTTTATCTATGTAGAGTACTATCTCTATTTATTAATTATGTTCTTGAATTTTTCATGCATTTCCTCCTGAATTAACCCATTGCATTAGCTTTGGGTTATATTTTGTATTACTTACTAGCAGGATTTAGTAGGTGACCTCACGACCTATAAATCGGATCATGACAAATTGGCAGTAGATCATAGGTTCCACCAATATTATTGGTAAAAAAGCAAGTGTCT
Organism: Capsicum annuum; assembly: GCF_002878395.1. Taxonomy (NCBI): domain Eukaryota; kingdom Viridiplantae; phylum Streptophyta; class Magnoliopsida; order Solanales; family Solanaceae; genus Capsicum; species Capsicum annuum. The sequence continues at coordinate 1,151,602 of NC_061112.1, forward strand.
AGTAGATTCCTACGGATCAGAACGATGATATATGTTTCCTATCTTCGGGAGGCTATGGGACATTCTTAAAAGTTCTTCACTTCTTTCACTCATATCTTGCTAAGAGTCTTGGTTGGGTTGCAGAAGTATTCCCTTAAATTTACTCATTTGCATATGGATAGGACACGTGCTACTGCTACACAAAATGAGGGTATTGAGATGAATCCTAGGGATCCTAATCCTATTCGTGGATGACCTAGAGGTTGTGGAAAACTACATGATGTATACCCAGATAGGGTCTAAGATAGGCCACCCTCCCTGGGCTCTATTATTACTCTAGAGCTAGAGATTCTTCTACCTTAGCCATCGGTGGGCTAGGGACTAGCCCAGGCTCCACCAGGGTTTATTTCTTTTTTAGTGCTCAAAGATGCATTGGTTCAACTTTCAGGTTTAGTGGGTGGTACACCATTTGATGGTGCATAGTTTACAAATCAGAGTGGTACTACAGCAGGGCGCGGCCTATAGCTGTTGCTCCCAGAGTTGCAGTCCCTCTTACACTGGTAGTTGCTCAATCAATAGTAGCTCAACTAGTGGTTTCTCAGCATGCTATGTCTTCTAAGGAGCAGAAGATGTTGGGTAGATTCTTGAGATTGGCTCTACATAGGTTTTCTGGAGCTCCAAGCAAGAATACATATGAGTTTCTGATTGCTTATAAGGATAGGCTCCATAATTTTGCCCTTGTTGAGACTCGTGGTATGGATTACACATTTCAGTTAGACTTGGCCACTCGATATTGGTGGTAAGGTTTTATAGATTCTAGGCCAACTGGATCTTTTCCTTTTTAGTGGTGAGGTTTTATGGATTCTAGGCCAACTGGATCTTGTCCTTTGTCATAGACTCAATTCTTTGGATATTCTTAGAGAAGTATATGCCTCCCAACCTTAGAGATTGTTTAAGGGATCATTTCTCTAGATTAGAGCATGGCTCCATGATAGTTGTAGAGTATGAGGCTCATTTTTATGAGTTGGATAGGCATGCGACTTCTATTTTGGATATTGAGTATAAGACAGTTCGCTACTTTGTTAGAGGGTTGATACTTCCAATTTATATGTCTACCTAAAGTTTAGCTGCTACGGGTAGGTCTTTTGCTGATGTGTCTGATCAAGCTCTGGTGATGGATGAGTGCACCATGAGGGTTGTTATGAGGGTCATGATAAGAGGACTAGGTTTCAGTGAAAATTTAGTGGGAAATGTCAAAGTTCCCAACCCAGAGATGGCAGTTCTCGGGCTAGGTGTCATCCGTGTCTATCCTATGAGTCTTAGAATCATCCTAGTCAACCTGTTCAAGCAATGCTTTAGATTACTGAAGGTGGTCAGTCTAGTATAGTAATTGTCCTGGTAAGGGAAATGGTCGGTCTTTGAGAGGTTCACCATCTGGTTATTCTAAGTATGGTGGTTATTTTGGGCCAGTTGAATTTATTGGTTCTGGTTTAGCTCAAGTGCCATGTTATATTTATGGAGCTCCTGGTCACAATTCATAAAATTCCCCTAGTTACCGGGGGATCATTGATTTTGCTAAGGGATCTTCCCGTATTAGAGCAGTTCATCCCTCAGCTAGAGGTGGTTTTCATAGTCATAGGGGTAGTTTCCAAGGTACTCAAGGAGGTTCTCAGGAAGGAAGGATAGAAGGTCGGTCAAGTGCCTAGCCAAGTGGCGAGCATGGTCAGTTTTATGAAGTACTTGCTACACCCAAGGCTGAGACTTTGAATGCTGTTATTACAGGTATGATTTTGGTGAACCACTAGTCAGCCCTTTCTTTAATTGATATGTGATCCACTTATTCTTATATATCTGCTAATTTTGTACCACAGTTGGAGTTATTTTGTGATTTATTATTTGTTCCATTGCATGTATCTACTCCCATGGGTGATTATTTAGCAGTGGATCGGGTTTTTAGATTATGTTTTATGAATGTTTGAGTTGTTGATAAGTATGCTAACCTTATTATTTTGGATATGATGGATTTTGATTTGATTCTGGACATGAACTGGTTATCCCACTATGATATAGTCATGGATTGTTTTTCCAAGATTGTTACCTTAGCCATGCTCAACGTACCCCCCATCGTATGGCAGGGATGAGTTAGTCGTGAGTTGATGGGGATTATTTCCTATATGTGTTCTAGGAGACTTATTTTGAGGGGTTGCGAGTCTTATCTCACTTATATTTGTGATACTATTGTGGAGAGTCCGTTGCTTGATTCTGCTCCTACTATTTATGAGTTTTCTCATGTGTTCCCTGCTAACCTTCCTAGTGTTTCCCCTGTCTGTGATATTATGTTCGCTATTGATCTCGAGCCTAGCACCCGACCTATTTCTATGGCACCTTACTGTATGGCTTCTGTCGAGATTAAGGAGCTGAATTCTCAGCTTTAGGATCTTTTTATTAAGGGTTTTATTAGACCGAGTGTGTCTTCTTAGGGAAATCTTTTATCCTTTGTAAAAAATAAAGATGGCTCCATGCGTATGTGTTTTGATTATAAGAAGTTCAATAAGGTGAGGTGAAGAACCATTATCCTCTGACTCATGCTGATGATATGTTTAACCAACTTTAGGGACTGACAGTGATTTCAAAGATTGATTTGAGATTTGGTTACCATCAATTGAGGATTCGAGATGAGGATATCCTAAAAACAACCTTCAGGACCCGTTATGGTCATTATGAGTTCTTACTGATTTTATTTAGGTTGATTAATTCCCCTGCCGTATTCATGGATTTGATAATTTGAGTATTAAAAAATTATTTGGATTTTGTGATTGTGTTCATCAATGACATCCTTGTGTACTCAAGGAGTGGGGAGGAGCATGATTAGAATTTGAGGATTGTGCTCTAGACTTTGGTAGATCACATATTTTTTTCTAAGTTCTACTAAGTGTGAGTTTTGGCTTAATTCAGTGACATTTTTTTGACATGTGGTGTCTAGGTATGGGATTATGGTAGACCCAACCATGAGGCGATTCATGATTGGGCTAGACCAATATCTGCGCCTGAGGTTCTTAGTTTTATTGGTTTGGTTAGTTATTATAGATGCTTTGTCACAGTTTTTGCTATTATTTTAGGGCGTATGACCATATTGACTCGGAATGAGGTCCCATTTTGATTGTCAAGTATGAGGCAAGCTTTGGAAAGCTCAAGGATTTTCTTACTTCAGATCTTATCATAGCTCTTCCTGTTGAGGATGAGGGATTCACCATGCTTTGTGATACTTTCAGTGTTGGGTTAGGTTGTGTATTGATACAGTAGGGTCATGTTGCTGCCTATGCTTCTAGATAGCTTAAGGTTCATGAGTGTAACTATCCCACTCATGATTTAGAGTTGGCGGAGGTAGTTTTTGAGATTATGATTTGTAGGCATCTTCTTAATGGTGTGCATTGTGAGATTTTCACCGATCATCAATGTCTTCAGTATCCTATGACCCTGAGGGAGCTTAATGCTAGACATCATAGATGGATGGAGTTGCTTAAGGATTATGATATTTCCATCTTTTATCATTCAGGCAAGGCAAATGTGGTAGCGGATGCCCTGATTTGGAAGGCAACAAGTATGTGTAGTTTGGCTTGTATTTTAGTTTCTTAGAGGCTTCAGATCCTAGGAGGATTTTGGCTAGTGTGGAGGCGAGGTCCTTTCTATTTGAGTAGGTTTAAGATCATCAGTTTGAGGATAGTAAGCTTCACTTCCTTCATAATTAGCTGTTGAGTGATGAGTATGAGAGAAATACCATAGATTTTGAGGGTGTTTTGAGATTTAATGGCTGCATTTGTGTTTCGAGGATTGATTATTTGATTTAGTTGATTTTGCATGAGGCTCACAACTCTAGATATTCTATTCATCCTGGCACTGACATAAAGCTCGATCGAGTAGTATAAAGAGATATTTGGCAGATTATATAGCTTGTTGCCTACGTTGTCAGCAGGTAAAGGCAAAGCATCATCAACAAAGTGGTTGGGCCCATAGGTTGCCCATTCTTGAGTAGAAATAGGAGCAAATTACCATGGATTTTCTTAGTGGTTTGCCTCGTACTTCTTGTTGTTTTGATGGTATTTAGGTCATTGTAGATCATTTGAACAAGTCAAGACATTTTATTCCTATTCAAATGTCCTTCAGTGCAGAGGGATTAACCCATATCTATGTTTGGGAGATAGTCTATTTGAACAGTGTGCCCATTTCTATAATTTTAGATGGTTTTGTGATTACTTTGATGTTTTGGAGAGCTTTTCAGGAGGAGTTGGGCACTCAAGTGGATCTTAGTACATCCTTTCATCCGTAGATAGATAGTCAGTTCGAGCGGACTATTCAGGTTCTTGAGGATATGCTCCGAGCCTGTGTTATGGATTTTGGAGGCTAGTGAGGGAAACACTTACCCATGGTAGAGTTCACATATAATAACAACTATCATTCGACTATTGAGATGGTGCCTTTTGAGGCTTTGTATAGTAGGATATGACGTTCCCTAGTTGGATGGTTTGAGACTTCTAAGGTTAGACCCCGTGGTATCAATTTGCTTTAGAAGTCGTTGGATAGAGTCAGAGTGATTCAGGATATATTGAGAGTCACTCAAATTAGGAAAGAGCCTATGCAAACCTAGGCTTTGTTCCTGGATATTTGGAGTCGGTGATCGTATATTGCTCTGTATATCGCCCATGAAAGGTGTAATGATGTTTGGGAGGAAGGGCAAACCAGTCCTAGATATATTAAACCTTTAAAGATTCTTCGTGTAGTTGGTGAGGTGTATTATGAGTTGGATTTACCTCTAGATTTTCCTACTATTCATCCAGTTTTCCATGTCTCTATGTTGTGTTGATACATTCCTGATTTGTCTCATGTTCTTAGATGGAACTCAGTCCAGTTGGATGAGAGTTTGACCCTTGTAGAGGAGCCAATGCTTATTTTAGATAGTGATGTTAGGTGATTGCACACTAGGGAGATTCCTGTAGTCAAGGTTTAGTGGAGACACCACCAAGTGGAGAAAGCCACTTTGGAGATCAAGAACGAGATATGAACCTAGTATCCTCACTAGTTCGAGACTGCAAGTACATCCTATTCCTTAACTTTTGGGGATGAAAGTTTTTTTAGTAGTGGATATTGTAATGACCCTTCAGGTCATTTTCCATACTTCTACTTATTTTCACCATTAGAGCTTTTCTATAGCTTCACCAAGTCATTTATGACTTGTTGGGACTGATAGTTTAGTAATCAAACAGTTCATTTGGTTTTTAGAGCCAATTTCTATTTTGCAGTCTTTGCTGGTTCCAAAAGGCCACCAGGTGAAAACTTTAGTAAAATAATCTCATATGCAAATTCCGACTATGCCAACAACTCTAGAACAAGGTAGACCTTTGGTTTGGTCTCGAGGCACCCAAGCTAATTTCGACCCATTGGTCAAAAAGTTAATAGAATGAAATATGGGTGTAGGACCCATATTTGATTGAAACAACATTGGATGGAAAATCCAATTGTGCCATTAAGTACAGAACGTCGAATATAGTATGTTTACATGGTTTGTTTGCATATATGGGATTCCAAATAAATCTCAAGCACCCGATCGAGCCAATTTTGGAGTTGGAAAATCTAGTGCACCAAGTTTTCTGGTGTATTGTGATAGAAAAACTTTGGACGGTGATCACAACTCACCTTGCAGAGGAGATGTTGTGATATCAAAGTGGTGTTGCAATCGCGACTCGCACAGCTGAAGTAAGATTCCGCAATCGTAGTTTGAGTCTGCAATAGCAAAACCCGAGTACCTAGAATGGGTATAAAAGGACCCAGTTCTAGAAATTTTGGTCATTCTTCATCATTCTCTCAAGACCCAAAACCCTAACTAGTGTGATGTCTCAAAATTGAAGCTTGTGGGAGCTTGGGAAGCTAGATTAACATTTATTTTTGCGACAATCTTCCGATTTGAGGTAAGAATTCACCTTTTTCTTGGTGAAATTTATTTATTTATTGCTCAAAATCCCAAATCCTTTCATGCTTAATTTTATCCCCAATTTATCTTATTTTTTACTAATTTTGTAGGTTAATGATTCCTTGATCTTGTAAGAATGTTAGATTTGTTTCAAAAATGTGATATTCATAAAGGGGACCCACATAGGGTTTTGATGTGATTTTTGGACCCGAAGAACAATGGTGCAATATGGATATTGATATTCTCGTATTGATGAGTAGAATGTGTTTTTATAGCTTGGCATCTTGAGGAGATTTCTCAAAAAAGAAAAAGTGGTGGTTTAGTGGTTCGTTGAGCTTTCTTCAATCTCAAGGTAGGCTAGGTTTATCCCTTGTTAGATTGAGCTACTCATAGTATTCTTATGATATTGTGTTCAAATTGGGATGGGTTTTAGGTGCAAGATTGATAAAATTTAATACTTGGGTTAGTTGGACCGTTTAGGCTCAAACTCTCAGTTATCAAATCACATGTAGTCCGTCCTTATATCACGCAGCTGCAGGTTTGGTGCGTCCTCATCAGTTGAGGACTATTCATATTATTTATTGTGCTTTCTAATACCTTATTTTATATTATTTCAGTAGTCTGAGTTAGTTGGGGACCTATCCCAATAACTCATCATGTTTAGGGGCATTCATACAGTCAGACATTTAGTATTTTTTCAGTAATGGCTATTCAGTACCTTTGTTATCATTTTAATGATCATATATTTTCATAAATGACTTTTGCACAGTATCCTTTTATTTTTCTTTTAGTGCCTTACAGCATGTGCTAGATCATGTGTTAGACTTAAGTCACTTGTGGCCTTAAGCACTGTGTCACGACTAGGGGGTAGTCTCAGGTAATGACCAACTTGGTATTAGAGCCTAAGGTTCATAAAAGTGTCCTAGGGTTTCAAAAGCCACATTGAGTAGAGTCTTGTGCATGGGTGTAAAGCGTGCCACACTTATGGGCAAGAGGCTATGAGAAGTTTTAGAAAAGTTTCCCTTCTTTTAGTATTTATGTCGTTTGAAATAGCGTGAGCTCTATTGAATTCCCTTTTTAAACTTGTCCTTTATCCTTTTACAGAAAATGCCTCCCAGAAGTAATAATGTAATAAGGAATGGGGATCATCCCAGAACACTACCTATTTAGGTAGATTCTCTAAACGAGCATGTCTCCCAAGCTGAATTCAGGACCGCTTTCACAGTTTTAACCCAGACTATGGCTGCTTAGATAACCAATAGATTATTGACCCAACCAATCCATTAGTGAGCACGAAATCAGATAGGATCTGAGACGTCACTCAAATGAATTCTCCATTGTTCTTTAGATCTAAGTCAGAGGAGGATCTGCAAGAGTTTCTTGATGGTACGCAAAAAGTGGCAGATATTATGGGTGACACTGCTAGTGAGAGTTCTGACTTAGCTTCTTACCAATTACAAGGAGTGGATCATACTTGGTTTAAGTAGTGGAAAGAGGATAGAGGTGTTGAGGTAGGGCTTATATAGTGGGATGAGTTTTCTACGACCTTCTTAGATAGATTCTTCCCACTAGAGTTGAAGGAGGCCAAGGTGAATGAGCTTATAAATTTGAAGCAAGGTAACATGAGTGTGAAGGAGTACTCACTCAAGTTTACTCAGTTAGCAAGGTATGCTTCGAATATGGTGGCTTATTCTAGGGCTAGAATGAGTAAGTTTGTGTTTGGCATGTTAGATTATAAAGTCAAGGAGTATAGAACAACAATATTGATTAAGGAGATGGACATTTCTAGGTTGATGGTTCTTGCTCAGCAGATTGAGGAGGAAAAGCTCAAGAAAATAAAAATGGAGAATAAGAGGGCCGAAACTAGTAGCTTTAACTTTGCACAGTGAAGGTCTGATGGTGGGAAATCATTCTCAATTCTGCTAGAAATTTTCAGCTCCTACCCCATCTTCAGCCAGTGATCCAGTGCCTAAGTGTAGGCAGGATAATTGGGATAGAACAACAGGCTCTATGTCCCAGGATAGCGTGAATAGTAGTCACACAAATCTAGTTTCCAAGAGATGTGGTAGGAACCACAAGGGTGAGTGCATGGACAATAGTGATGCATACTTTAGGTGTGGAAAGTCAGGCAGTAGTTGGCTAGAAGGGCAAAGACTTTCATCAACCAGGTCAGTCTAGTTTCATATCTGTTCTAGTAGGTCGTACGAATCACCAGGGCACCACCTCTATTGCCACCAATGGATAGTGTTAGAATCAACTTTATGCTCTCTAAACTCAACATGATTAGGAGAGTTCTCCTGATGTGGTTACGGGTATATTACAATTCTTCCATCTTTATGTTTATGCATTGTTAGACCCTGGAGCGTCATTTTCTTTTGTGACTCCCGATATTGTAGTAGACTTTGGCATCGGTCCTGAAATCTTAGCAGAACCCTTATCAGTGTCTATTCCATTCGATAGTTCTATTATAGCCAGATAGGTATACAAAAATTCTCTGGTCATAGTATCTTAAAAAGTTACCTCAGTAGACCTTGTAGAATTAGATATGACTAATTTTGACGTCATTCTCGGCATGGATTGGATCCACTCTTGCTATTTCTCAGTTGATTATAGAAATTAAATGGCCTAGTTTTAGCTCCCTAATGAGCCCGTTATAGAATGAAGGGGTAGTACCTCAGTGCCTATATGCCAGTTTTTCTTCTATCTTAAAGCAAGAAAGGTGATATCCAAGGGTTTTATTTACCATCTCGCCCGAGTCAAGGACTTAATTATGAAACTTCGGGTCTTGATTCAATTCTAATAGTGAATGAGTTTCCAGAAGTGTTCCTTGAAGATCTTCCTGGAGTCCCTCTCGAGAGGGAAATTAACTTTGGAATAGATCTCCTCCAGATACCTAGCCTATCTCAATCCCATCTTATAGAATGGCTCCATATAAGCTAAAGAATTTAAGGAATAATTGAAAGATCTCTTAGATAAGTGTTTTATCAGTCCTAGTTTTTCTCTGTAGGGTGCTCAAGTTCTCTCCATGAGCAAGAAAGATGGTTCTCTCAGAATGTGCATCGACTACCGTCAGTTAAGCAAAGTCACAATCAAGAATAAGTATCCTCTCCCCAGGATTGATGACTTGTTAGACCAACTTCTGGGTGTAAACTATTTCTATAAGATAGACCTCAGATCTGGCTATCATTAGCTTAGAGTTGGAGAATGTGACATCCTGAAGACAGCCTTCAGAACTTGGTTTGGTCGCTTCAAATTTCCAATTATGTCTTTTGGACAAATGAATGCTCCTACAGCTTTTATGGACCTGATGAATAGGGTGTTCAAGCACTACTTGGACATGTTCGACATAGTCTTCATAGATGACATCCCCATCTATTCTTGTAGTAAAAGTGATCATGTAGATCACTTGAGGATTGTATTGCAGACCCATAAGGATTACCAGTTATTCGCTAAGTTCAGTAAATGTGAATTCTGGTTCAGTTCAGTAGCTTTTCTTGATGATATTATTTTCGGTTATGGTATTTGAGTTGATCCTTAAAAGAACAAAAAAATAAGAAACTGGCCAAAGCCTATCTCTACTTTAGATATTAGGAGTTTATTGGGTTTAGTTGGTTACTAGAGATGTTTTTTTGAGATGTTCTCTACTATTTCTTATCCCATGTCTAGATTAACTCATAAGAAAGTCAAATTTCAATAGTCAAATTCCTGTGAGAAGAGTTTTCAATAGTTGAAGACTCAACTCACTTCCTCTCCAGTCATGACTCTTCCAGAGGGTTATAATGGGTTTGTAGTTTATGTGTTAATGCAATGAGGTAAGGTCATAAACTATGCCTCTAAATAACTCATACCCCATAGAAGAATTACCTGACCTACGATCTTGAGTTGGTAGTAGTTGTTTTTGACCTACACTTTAGAGTCATTACTGTATGGGGTTCATTTTGATGTGTTTACAGACCATAAAAGTTTATAGTATGTGTTCACACAAAAGGACCTGAATCTTAGTCAGAGAAGGTGACTTGAATTGTTGGACCTGAATCTTCATTAGAAAATGTGGCTTGAATTATTGAAAGACTATGATATAAGTGTGTTGTATCACCCAAGTAATGCCAATGTAGTGGCCGATGCCCTTAGTAGATTTTCTATGAGAAGTGTTGTGCATATTGAGGAGGATAAGAAGTAGTTAGTCGATGAGGTTCATCAGCTTTCTAGATTAGGTGTTTGGTTGGTTGATTCTGCTGAAGGTAGTATATGGGTTCAGAATGATCCAAACTCTTCTCTAATTTCTGAGGTAAAGGAAAATCAAGACAGGCATTGTATTTTGGTCAAGTTGAAGGAGGTAACTCAGGATAAGAAGGTTGAGGTTGTTTCCTAAGGGGGAGATGGTGTGCTGCGCTGTCAGGGCAGGTTATATATTTTGAGTGTGGATGGTTTAAGTCAGCGAATACTAGTAGAAGCACATTGTGATATTCTATTCACCTAGGTGACACTAAGATGTATCGTGACTTGCAAAAAGTCTATTGGTGGAATGGTATGAAGAAGAATATTGCAAAATTCATAGCAAAGTGTTCAAATTGTTAGCAGGTTAAGGTTGAGCACCAAAGGCCTAGTGGCATGCTTCAGGTGTTTAGAATCCCCAATTAAAAGTGGGAGGTGATGAACATAGATTTTGTTATAAGGTTACCTTATATGCTTCGTCAGGATGATTTGATTTGGGTTATTGTGGATTGAATGACCAAATCAGCCTATTTCTTGCCAGTCCATACTTTATTTTTAGTTAAGGATTATGCTAGACTCTATCTTAGGGAGTTGGTAAAGTTACATGGAGTTTTACTAACCATAATTTTAGATAGAGATACTCAGTTTACCTCCTATTTTTGGAAGGATTTTCAGAAGGGTCTTGGTACCTAAGTTTATCTTAGTATGACTTTTCAACCCCAGACAGACGATCAGGCAGAAAGGACTATTCAGATCTTAGAGAATATGTTGAGATATTGTGTTATGAATTTCAAGGGTAGTTGGGATGACCACTTACCTTTGATTGATTTTTCTTACAATAATAGTTATCACTCCAGCATTCATATGGCTTCATTTCAGGGTCTCTATGATAGAAGGTATAGATCTCCAATTGGTTGGTTTGAGGTTACAAGTCTACTTTGATAGGTCCAGATTCAGTTTATGAGGCGATGGAAAAAGTTCAGTTAATTCGAGAAAGGCTGAAAACAACCCAAAGTTATCAGAAATCCTATGCCGATATGAGGAGGAGAAAGCTTGAATTTAATATTGGTGATTATGTGTATCTTAAGATTTTGACCATGAAAAGGGTAAAGAGGTTTGGTAAGAAAAGCAAGCTTATCCCCTACTATGTTGGCCCATATAGTATTCTGAGCAGTTTTGGGAAGGTAGCTTATGAGTTAGAGTTGCCTGCAGATTTAGCATCAGTACATCCAGTGTTTAATGTCTCCCTACTAAAGAAAAGTATTTGCAACTAAGTTTTTGTTGTTCCCTTAGAGAGTGTGGATGTGAAAGATATCCTCTCCTATAAAGAGGTCCTAGTTGAAATTCTTGACCATTAGGTTCGTAGGTTGAGGAATAAAGAAGTGCCCTTGGTGAAAGTTCTAGGGATAATTCTATCCGTTAAGGGAGCTACTTGGGAAACAAAAGCAGATAAGAGATACAAGTCTTCCCATATTTTCTCTACAAATTCTGATTCAGTTTGAGGTAATAGTTTTACTTAAATTGATTCTCTTATTTTCTATCTCAGCTATCCAACCATCATCATGTCATAACACGCATTTATAAATTAAGTTCAATCCATACATCATGTTTCATATTTTGTTATTTAATCATGTTTCAACTCATAAGTATTTAGTGCATGATCTCAGTTTTCCTAGTATCTCAGATCAAAAAGTTTCATTCGAGGATGAATGATCCCAAGGGGGAGATATTGTATTATCCCTCAAGTTCCTAGACAAGTTTCTAGCTATTTGTCACATTTTTAAAGGGCCCAAAGAAATTATTTCATACTTAGTACAAGTGACATGGACATTAAAACACCCCAAGATATTAAATATTTGATTTTTTGCCTTCGCGTCTTTGAAACGTAGCTTTATGAGTTGAAATATGTTTAGGAATGTTAAAAGGGTCATCCAGGAGAGTTTTAGAATTTTCGAGAGAGGTTTGGGGTGATTTTGGACCATGAAGGCAGTATTCCTCCATATTTTTGACGTGCTATGGAGGCTGGCCCTCCGCGATATGCAGCGTGGAGGTTAGCCCCTCCAATAGGCAGTGTGTCATGGAGGTTAGACTTCACGATAGGCACCGTGCAATGCTATAGTGTAAAAACGTCTATCCTTCATTAAGGGGTGAAGGGATTTTTGTCCTTTCTCCTCCTTAAACACCCAATCCATGACTTGAAACATTAAAAGAGGCATTATTTTCCCCTTTTCATCCAGTTAACAACGTTCAGTCCTTTTCCATACCCAATAACAAAATAAATGGATCTCTTCAAGAATTCACCCTCCCGAGGTCTCAAATCTAAGTCCCCTTAAAGAATTCAAGAAACTCAGGTATGTGGGATATTTATCAATGGTCCCCTTTCACTTATTGAGTCCCAAAGTTTTCCCAAAACTCCCATGTTTAATTTATCCTTTATGCTTAGGATTCTATGTAAACATTGAATTTTCTAGAATTGTAGTTGAATCTTGAAATTAAACCATGTGAGCATGTTGTCCTCATAAGTTTAACATCTTCCCTTACTCATAATCTTGGATTTCATCAGTTTAGTGATATACACTATGTTTTGGGTCTCCAAATCATGAATTACCTTACAATATGTTAATGATGTTATTGTATTTAATATATTATTCAATGTTGGTGGGTTATGAACACCTAATATCTATATGTTTATGCATGTTTCAGATTTTCAAGTTACATGTCATTCAGACCATGTTTGTATCATTATATTTATATTATAAATGCACTGACATTTTTAGAATAACATATTTGAGAAAATCATTTATCAGTGCATGTGTCATAACACTCAAATTACACCTCTCTTACGAGAGAGTAAGCGGTCGTTGTCAAATATATAACCCAACTAGGTTGGGGTCGAATCCCACAGGAAATATGGTGTTAATTAAGTTGTGTGCAGATTAGTTGACTTTTAATCATTCATTTCCGTAAAATAAATAGGGGGATTTGATTCAGTTCACAAATTAATGGTTTCAGTTTAACAAGATGAAATATGTACAGTAGTATTCAAATTCAGAGAAATAGCAAGCTAGGGTTATGTCCACCTTGTAGTTTTCAATACTTTCTAACTATGGGCTTTATAAATTCATACATGCATCGTGCTTACAGAGAAATGTGTTATATTTAATAACATAATCCTAGTGTTTCTCAACCATGAAGGACTAATTAACTTTAGTTCTCTCGAATCAAAAGCATTTACCAAAAACAATCCGAAATCTCCAAGTAGTTAATCCTGCTAAGGCATTAACATATCAAGTAGGGATTGGAAATCCTATTTTCTTGTCACTGCTTTCTTTTCCGAAAAACAAACTTTCTCTCAAACAAGTTGTGTTTTAAGGCACATTCTCTATGTTTGCAACCACGAGAATTCAAAATAAACAAAGAGAGTATGATGTAAACAAATCAATGCATAATGAATTCAAAACCCAAAGTAATAGATTGCATGCTACAAGGCTTCCATAATCCTAACTAATAAACTTAGCTACTCATGAATAAAATGAAAAGCATCATAAATATATTCATCATACCAAAAACTAGAAGACGATCTTGGTGTGCGAATACTGAAAACAAGAGAGAAAAACATTTCTCTCTCTCTCCTCAAGCTAAGCCACCTTTCTCCTCTCTTAGAATAATACAGAATAATGAATAATGAATAAAAATTCAGAAATTAAGTCTTTTAATAATCTCTTCTCTCATAATTTCATTCTAAGTCCCTGAACTAATTATAAATGACAAATTAGTCTTGGACATAGTTTCTAGGCGCCACATTTAGTCCAGATTGCTACTCTCTCTTGTGTCATATGCCATCCACGTTCCATAGTCCCATTATGACTTCATCTACCTCATTAATTCTTGAAATCATACTAATCACATCGGTTATCTCAATTACATAGAAGTAGAGTAAAAACATAAGAAATTAGACACTTTGTTCTCTAAAATTAGCTAAAATATGATAAATTATGGTGCTTAGGCGTATAAATACACCCAAGATCAATGTGCTAGTTCATGATTCGGTGTATGTTCAGTTGGGAGTAGAACTTAGCACCGAACAAGTTTAGGGATTAAGGCTTTCTTGCCAACTTAGGGTGAGACCTTAAGTAGCAGTCCCTAAGTTCTAGAACTGCGTACCCAACATATTTGATAAGCGGTCTTCCTACCATCTTAGGGTTGATACTCTCCTAGGGGCATCTTTCATTTAGCGTTATACCCCATCCTCTAGGACACCAACTTTATGGATCCACACCACCAGTTTCAACAAAACTGGTAAGTTATTAACACCCTTGCAGCTGGGGTTATAGATTGGACCCCAATTAGCTCATATTGGAGCATGTCGGTTAAATGTTAGCTCCTACAATTTAAGTTCAGTATTAAGACCATAGTAACTCAGGTTTGTATGACCAAGTGTTTAGTTTATCAACTATTCAGTTATTCAGTTTTACATATTACTTTAGCACATCCTTTGCTTGGTCTTGTATTCATTTTACATGTTCATGTGTACAAACTCAGTAATTATATGTATTTCAATTATCCCTATCTTACATACTATTACATTTAAAGTACTGACCGCATACTCACTTTTGTGCTTTATTGAATTCACAATATAGGTTGGGACGCTCAATTACCAGATCGCATATAGTCTATCCCTATATTACTCATCTATAGCTTTGGTGAGTCCTCATAGGTTGAGGACTATTCATTTATTTATCATGCTTTCTAGTACCTTATTTTATATTATTTCAGTAGTCAGAGTTAGTTGGAGACTTGTCCCAACAACTCATTATGTTTAGAGGCTTTCAAATAGTCAGACAGTTAATATGTTTTAAGTAATGGCTATTCAAAACCTTTGTTATTGTTTCAATTACCAAATATTTTCATGAATGACTTCCACACAGTATCTTGTTATTTTCTTTCAGTACCTTACAACATATTCTAGATCATAGTTAGCTTAAGGTCACTTGTGGCCTTAAGCACTGTGTCATGACTAGGGGGTTATCTAGGTTGTGACACCTTAAATGAATATATGATGATTTAGGTTGTACTTTGGGTTGACTTTATATCTATAAAATGTATATATAGCTATATGTATCTATGGTATTACTGTATATCCCTTCCTTCTTTTGTTCATCTTGTATATCCATTCCTTGGCCTTGTATATAGCTATATGATCTTCATTTGTCCAACATTTGTATATTATCCAGGGATATACGGTATAGTTTTGAGATTTCTGAGTATGGATGATATATGATAGTCGATCCTTGATACTTTTGTTGCATTATTATGTTAGACTCTTAGACATGAAGAGGATAGGTTATCCTAACTATTTCATTTCCTATTTTATGTGGTTGCTGAACTCTTGGTTGTAGTTTTTGTTTTGTTTATATGTTATATATATTTGGTCCATCTTTAGAGCTGAGTTGGCAGTTTCCTACTGAGCACCATTCGTTTGGTACTCATACTACACTTTTTCAATAGTGTAGATCATAGTACGAGTAATCTTCATTGATGTGTTCTTTATGAGGAGCAGCCATGGTTTGGAAACATAGAGTGAGCTACTGATGTTTAAATTATTACTTACCTTCCTCTTATATATTAGACTAGTCTCTATGTTTTATTTAGGTATAAGTTGTTTCAGTATATTCTTTTGTACTTTACTTTGAATTTTTATTATATAGAAGCTTTTGTACTGATACCACCATATTTTGGGATTTATATATGTATTTGATCTTTTATTACATTTACTCTGCATTCTTTCCTTTACCTATTTGTGTATTCAATTACTAGCCATTCTGAATTAGGGGTTTGGCTTGCTTACTGGTGGATTATAGTAGGCGTCTATGACCTAAGAAATTGGACGTGACAGATTTGTATCATACCATAGGTTTCACCAATTTATTAGTACAAGAGCTAAGTGTTTAGTAGAGTCCTACAGATCTGTGTGGAGATATCCGTAACCTATATTTGGGAGGCTAAAGGAACATTTTAGGAAATTCACTTCTTGACTCCTTATCGTGTGTCCACACTTCTATGAACCTCGAACACATTCTTTGACTCTATTTTGTTCCTAATGAACGATCCAAGATGGTTGGAGGATATAAATGAGACTTCCACATGTGTTTCCAAAGTTTTAGCACAGCCTCGGACTAGAGAGTCAGAGATGGATTAGAAGATCTTTGGTGTCAGCTAAAAGGATTTGGTGACAGCTTAGGCTCTGGTTAAGCTCATGACTACTTCATTCCTTTAAGGTTTAGTATTTGGGATTCAAGTCGTGATTGAAGATCCCTCACATCCATGGATGGCACTCAATTTATCAAGAAGTTCTCAGACTAGAGTTGGGTCTATTTGTGTTCATCAGGGTTCTTTGTTTGATTCTGAGTATCACAGTGGGGTTCTAGATTGGTAAAGACATATTATTATGCTATACTCCTTTGATTAAGACATGGTGTGTAGAATCAAAGCATATGATAGCATTTAGGTCTTTCTTCTCTCAGATTGTTGATTATGTAAAGGCCATAGAGAGAGTATACATTGAGCCTTATGTAGGTGGCGGTAAGAGGACATACCATTAGTATAGTGCTATTGGTATTCCATTTGGGAGCTTGTTTTGGTTGTCGCAAGACACACTTCTTTTCGGGGGCATATTTGCAATTTTGCAAAAAGTGGGGTCTGCCATAATATGAGCATGGATCGCCAAGATAAGGTTGCAACCATCAAACTCATATTCATTCCAGTATGCCATAGTGACAAGTAAATAGAAACAACAATTTACCTAACACATGAAACAAAAGAAAATCACAAACAAATATTTACAAGTTTGAATCCAAGCAAGTAAGCTAAAATTTTGAACTAAAATTTTGAACTAACTCAATACGCCAAATTGTTCTCCAACAGCGGCACCATTTTTTATAACACTCAACTTATTCGTCAAATTAAGTGCAAAGCGGCCATTGTCAATATAAACCTAATAAGAGACGGGGTCGAGTCCACGAGGAACAATGTGAATGGTGATCAAGTAAGTTCGAAATGAAAGTTGCTTACTAAATTTAAACCTAGGATTCAAATATTTGGGGGTTTTGAACATTTCAAAGATATAACTATTTTTAGGCTTCTAGAGTACTTCCTCAAGGTTAAGAATAATTAGAGTATAATCAATTAGGAACGGATCTTGGGGTTAGATATTCTAGGTGTGAATTCATACATGGGTAATTGAGAATTTATCCAAATTTAGCTAGGAGTCGTGGGTAGGCTAGATTTAAAGTATTAGTGTTAGTCTTTCAATAAAACACTAAATTGCACTCAGGGATTCTTTCGAATACCTTATGATCATGACAAACTTACCAATCCAAAACTTCAATTAGCACCCTTATTTCTAAGATGGTACTATCAAATGAGATAACTCAAACAACACCCTTATTTCTAAGATGATGCCATCCCACAAGCTAACTCAAGTTATTTTTTGCAAATACCCTTCACCCAATACCTCTCTTTAAAGGATGGTATGAGATCCTAAATAATTGAGGTTTTCACCCATAATTCTAACTTCAAGTATTGGGTAAAATCAAAACCCACAACAAATAGCTAATTAGATGGATAAATAAACAACACCCAAGCACTACTCACAAGTTATTCAAGCATAACCCCAAAAGGAAGAATTACCTACTCATACAGCTAGTAAATAAAGATATACCAAAATTTCAACCAAATTGATCCATGAAAAATAAAGAGAATTCAAATTCAAACTTTAATATCAACAAATCTTCAATGGAAATTCCCAATCCTTCACTTAGGAATTACTGTAATGTATTCTCCACCTGAAAAATAGTACATAGTGTTCCTAAAGATAGAAAATAGATAGATAGGAAAAAGATGGATGAAAAAAGAGTTAAACCCCTATTTGACCCCCAATTACATATTTGTCAAATATTATAAAAATAACCTTGAAATTTTTCCAATCGACCGCGATCACCATCTCTTGACCACGTTCGCGACACATACGATCACGGTAATCACATCGTGATTGCCTGTCGATTGGCTTGCTGACTAGTCACGATCGCGACCCTCGGGCTGCAATCACGATTCCTGAGAGTTGACTTTTGGGCCTGCATTTCAGCTTTTGTTCTTTTTTTTTCTCACATTTCTTCTCTTTCACCCTTTTCTCAGCTCATTTTTATCAAGTTTCCTTTCTCATATTTCCATTTCAACTTTTACCTACACACATGAGCATTAAGTAAGAAATTAACAACAAATCTATGAAAAAGCATAATAATTTAGGCTTAAAAGATATTTATAAATTGTCAAATTTGCCACTCATCATGGGGTCGAGTCGTATCCAAGGAAGTGAGATCAATGCTCAGGAAATTTTCAAGGGCCAAAGTCTGGGGTGTGTCAGCCTCCCCCTCTTAGGATCATTCATCCTCATAAGGTATTTCTAGAATGATTAGACCTCAAACATCATTACTCTCACCTTTAAGGAAAAACCAAAATATTAAGGAAATTTTTCAATCATTCTTTAATGACGACAGAAAACAAAGAGTTTAAGAACACGCAAATACCTTAACAATTAAATTCCAGAATAAGGAATAGGAATGAATACTAGGAATTCATGTCTTCCTCAGCTTCCCAAGTAGCTTCCTTAAACTTTTGGTTCCTCCAAGAACCTTTGCCGAAGCCATATCTTTCATTCGTAACTGACGAACCTGCTATCATGACCTGAATCGGGGCCCTGGTCGTGATGAGCATTCCCAAACCCGAAGGCCCAGAATGCCCTCTGTTTATCTGGGAATCATGCACAATATTCATAAAATAAAAGATAATGCAGAAATTAAAATCTGAAATAGAAACATGGTCATAATACTGAAACTGAAAAATGGGTCTGAATAACAATGTCTGACTCAGTCTGCGAAATCTCTACACTGAACTAAACAAGCTATTTGAAAATTGGGATAAGGCCCTCAGTAGAACAAAAAATAACCAATAATAAAAGTCTGACATAACTAGGCCTTCTAAATAATAGAAGACTCACCACTGTAGGATCCGTTCTGAAATCTGAAAATATCTACTGAGTAGCTAGACCCCTAGACTGTGCCTCTGAACCTGGAAGGAGGGGGGGTCATCACAATTGTACTGGCACATGAAGCAATTCAAAATAGAGTAATTGAACATATATATATATATATATATATATAATATGTGAGAGCAAATTTTCATCAAACATTATGCATAAAACAGTTTCTGAAAACACATGGGCATCATCTGAAAATATGTAACCTGTCTGTAAATCTCAAACTCTGATCTATGTATTACTTCTGAGTTAGGTGGTATCCCCTACAAATCTGATATTCCACGAGTGATATAGAATCCACTATTGACTCGGCGGGGAAGCCTCCAACCCGAGTGTGTCGCAAGGGTTGGAGTTCCTAAATTTGATACGCCACATGACACTTAAGTCAATGTATAATAATATACCCGGGTCGGCAAACCACGGTTTTAGGCAAAGAGTTGTCTGAACTCACGCCTTCTTCGGGGAACCACCTAAGCTCTCTTTATGCCCTATTTTAGCCTTTTCTGAACATGCATCATTCAGAAGTTCTAAAATATGCAAATCTGATAAAGTCTGATTTCTGTATTCGTCTGTGTCTGTTATGGCATTTTCTGAGTTTGGTATTGTCATACCAAGTCTTGCAAGTCATGATTTTTGAGCCATAATACATTAAGATAAATCTTTCATTTAAATCAAAGCTTAGGCCACCTAAAAACATGCAACTGATATAGAAGATTTCGTGTTCCGAAACTCAAGTCAAAATCATGCACAAACTTCATCAAACATATGGTGGTTTAGTGCATTTAGCAAATTTGCACTCTTTTACTACATGCATTATGAACATTAAACATTCATCCTAAATTCCCTCTTTAGTGATTTAAAACCACTTTTAAATCATAACAAGAGTTCAACCATTTCATATAGTGCTTTTCAAGAATGCATTGCAAAACAATTCATATGCTATGAAAAATCTGAAAATTCATAATAAGAGGAAATTCACCAAAAGTCATGCTCTCAACAAGAATCCATTCTTAAATACATGTTCATACATACATATTCTCAAATCACTTTGGGGAAGGTCAAAAGACCAAAACAATGATGTTAAAACATCTAATACGTGAATATATACATAGTTTCAAAAACCCCATTCTAAAACATGATTTTTCTATGCCCATGAGAATTTAGGAAAACTCCGCGTACCTCTATTTTGGAAAATAATGGATGCTTCTTGAAGCCTGTGGATTGGGGATTCCAAATCTCTAATTAATTTTGAAAACCCACAGTTGAATCTTGATTTATTTGGGTTTTTAGTTTGAAACCCTTGGGAGTGTTTTTGAGAATTTTTAGATAAATGTGGATGTATTTTGGAGAATTAGAGACTGAATTTCATGTTTATGGCTGAATAAGGGTGTGAAAAGGACCATTTTACCCCAAAAACGGAGTGTTTAAGTCACTTGAAACTATTACATAGGCGCCGCATATGCTATCTCCTATGTTTACATAGGCACCGCCTATACTATCACCTATGTTTACATAGGCCCCGCTTATGCTATCACCTATGTTTACATAGGCGCCACATATGCTATCGCATATGCTTTCCAGTGGCCATGTGCGATTGGTTAGGCGACGCATACTACTTTGAAAAGTCATAACTTCTTGCTCGGGTGTTGGATTTTAGCAAAATTGGTATTGTTGGAAAGCTAACACAAAGACCTATCATTTGACACATAGTAGGCTCTCTAATTCAACATATACAGAGATTTATGGTCGATGGAAGCTGACACAAATTACAACATCCACTAAAACTTAATAGATCAAAATAGTTTCAACTCGTCCTTGAGTTGAAGGACCTCTATGGTATAAATTCAAACTTGAATGGATTTACATACTACTAAAATAATTAACATGCCATATTGGCATATGATTTATGGCTTTGAGATTATCAACGCATGGAATCATGGTCTATATTGTAGCCCAAAATGCGGGGCATTACACCTGCCGATCCAAGATCCTTATTAGGACCTTCTTATAGGACAAAGAATCTAAAATACCAATATTCTCTAAGGGAACAACCGATGAAGGATCACCCACGCATTTTTGCAACATGGACACATGGAATACTGGGTGAATAGAACTCATTCTAGAGAGAAAATCCAACTCATATGCAACATTACCAACCCTTCTCAAAACCAAGTATGGGCCAACATATTGGGTACTAAGCTTTCCCTTCTTCCCAAACCGTATTACTCCCATAATGGGAGACACCTTCAAGAACACCCAATCTCTAACCTCAAACTTCAAATCACTTTGCCTTACATCCACATAGGACTTTTAGCGACTTTGGGCGGTCTTAAGAATATCCAAAATCACCTTTACCTTTTCCATAGCTTGGTGAACTAAATTTGGGACAAACATCTCTACCTCACCAACCTTGAACTACCCAATAAGAGATCTACACCTCCAACCGTATAATGCCTCAATGGAGTCATAATAATGCTAGAATGGTAACTACTATTATAGGCAAACTCAATGAGACACAAGTTACTTGAAACAAGGAAGAATATAAGTCAAGGAGTATGTCTCAAAATTTCATCAGTTGTCCCGGTATGCTCCTGGGCTGGTATCTAGCACTAGGGCTAGGATGAGAAATTTTTCTTCTGGGTTGTCCCGAGACTTGATTCTAAAGAGTAAGGCTGCCTTTTTAAACAATAATATGGATATCTCTCAGCTTGTAGTTTATATGCAGTAAGTCAAAGAAGAGAAAAAAAGAAAGCTGAGATTGGTGAGAGGCAGAATAAGAAATTCTAGTTTTCAAAATAGGGTGGAGGCCAACAACAGTGTGGAAAGTCTTCTAAAACTCTAATGAATTAACGAAGCAGATTAAGTGTGAATTCTAAATTAGTGTTCTGGTGTGTATTAGAATTTCCTTCATTTTGATTGCTTTTCTGATTATTGAGGACATTAGAAACTGTATTCGATACAAGCTCAAGAGAGAGGTAGAGATTAAGAAAAGGAGATCACAACAGTAATTTGAAGCTATCAACCTTCATCTAATTAACTTGAGACCAAGATGAGATATTTAATATGAGATGATAAAATAAGTATTAGTAATACGATGCTCTAAGATCAAGAAAAGATGAGTGAAATTCACCAAAACTAAGATTAAAAGATGGTTAGGTTATACACAACTTGTTAAATTTATTATGTGAGGCATTGAGATAGTTTGACAACTACAAACAGTTTATGGAGTTATGAAGTCAGGGGGAACACAATCCTAGTGCTCATATAATATTGATCACAACCCTAATAACCTAGTGATTATTAATATTACCGTCTCATTATAAAATTCCCCCTTTAATTTACACAAATTCCAATTACGTCAGCAAGCTTTTGATAGATTTTTGGTCTATTCCTCGTGGGATTGATCCTAACCTAGATGGCTCTATTTTTGATCAGCGACCGCTTTATACTTTCTTGGATGTGTAATATGGGCAACATCATATATCAAGATGGAATATCTCAATGTCACTAGTCTGTTCAAGAGATGGAATGAAAGATACGAATGGTAAAAAAAAATTCTACTTACTCAACTCAAGTGAAGAAAAAGTTAAAAAAAATTTACTTATTGCAGAGAAAAGGCAAAAAAATTATTTTCCTCATCTTTTTCCATGAATAAGTAATAGTACTTTTCATTGATATTTGATTTTATTAAATTCTCAGAATAGTGGGGGTTAATAAAATGAGAAAACATACCATTATGAAAATATGTGTTGTTTGCATTTTTTTTGGTAAACGGACTTTTCATTCCACCAAATTTAACATTACAAAACCAGGTAATTGCTGACCAATTACCTCTCATATTTTACTATTACTCATATACATACATATCCTGGCTAGCTACACATTCATCAAGGATAAGAATTTAACTTTTGTAACTGTTTGTCCCACTTATTTACATAATTTCCTTTCATATGTATATGCAATGTTGTACTTCTACAAATTGCATCACTAGAGTAAGGTCTCTTCTAGAATCTGAGATGATTCCTAGTTGTCCAGATGGAATGGAGCATCATACTGAATGCTGCTGCTACAATTTCTTTATACCCTATATCATTCTTCAGCCCTATCACCAACCAGTTTATCTCTGCATTCCAGCTTCCAATTTCTCTCAATTGTCCTAGCCATATAAGCAGTCTTCTCCAAATACCTTTATTGATTTTGCATTCAAAAAATAAATGGTCAAACAATTCATCAGTTGTACCACAAAATACACATAATTGAGGAGCCTGTATGCCAATCTTCAGTAAACTCTCCACTGTTGTTAACCTGTGTTGTAGAGCTAACCACAAATTGAATTTATGACTTAGCTACATGTGGGGTTGCAAAATTAGCTTCTTCCATAACACTCTGGGGTATTGAGGAATCTGCAGTAAGTACAACTTCTTGATGCTGAATTTCCTTCCCTTTTACAATAACTTCAGCCTGTCCAGCATATTTCCATGCCCCTGTGTGTCTCCATTATCAGCGTCCTGGCATTCAAAATCTTCCTAATCACCCAAGGGATATCCTTGGGTAGATTGAGTTGCTCCAAGTCCTGCTTCTTTATGTAAAAGGTGTGTATCCATTTTATCCACAGGCGGTCCTTTTTCATTGCTACTACCCATAGATGCTTAGCTATTGCAGCCTTGTTCTATAAGTAAAGGTTTATTACATTCAGCCCCCCTACACTCTGTGGTAGACACACTTTTTCCCAAGCTACAAGAACCTTTTTTGATATTTCATTCTTTCTAGTCAATAAGAAAGATCCGAATATAGTTTCAATGCCTTTGAGTACTTTCTTATGGATCAGGAACAACTGTGCACAGTATGCCTGCATACCAAATATCACTGCCTTGAGTAATTGTAGCCTGTCTGCATAACTTAATAACCTTACTAACAAACAATTAATCTTTGTTGTTATTTTGCCAATCAATGGCCAACAAAGAGCTATAGATAACTTCCTTGCAGCAATAGGTACCCCCAGGTAGTTGAACGAAAGTGTGCCTACACTTTAACCTGTCTTCTTCAAGATTTCTTGCTTCAAGTTTTCTGAGATGCCACCCAGGAATAGAGAGCTTTTGTATACATTCACTTGCAACCTTGATACTTTACAAAACTTCCTAAATGTCTAGTTGAGTAGCCTTATGGATACTTTATCTGCCTTACAAAACATCAGCAGGTCATCAACAAAGCACATATGTATCGCCCCCAGCTTCTTGTACCTTGTATGGAATTGGAAACTCTTATTCCTGGAGAGTTGCTTCAGCAATCTATTCAAGTATTCCATAGAAAGGACAAATAGGTAAGATGACATTAGGTCACCTTGTCTTATACCTCTCTTGCCTTGGAATGCTTCAGTTAGGCCACCATTAATGGTTAAGGAATAAGACGCAGTAGTTATGCATGCCATAACCCATCTTACAAATTTTATTGAAAATCCCATCTCTATCATTAATTTCCTTAAGAAATCCTAGTCAAGTGAATCATATGATTTCTATATATCCACTTTGAGTATACATCTTGGAGAAATGTCTTTCCTGTTATAGCCTTTGAATAATTCATGAGCAAAAATAATATTATCTGTAATGCATCTTCCTTCTATAAAGGTTGATTGTGAATCTCCTATCAAGTGCCCTATAACATTCTTAGTCTTCTGGTAATCACCTTAGTGATTATCTTATATACTATTGTATAGTATGTAATAGGCCTGTAATCCTTAACTTGAGTGGGGGAGGGTACTTTGGGAATCAAAGTTACAGCCGTATAGTTGATTCTTTTATCCATTACACTACTATTGAAGAAGTGAAATATAGCATTCAACAGGTCAGTATGTACCTCCTCCCAGCAATTAGTGAAAAATTCTATAAGAAATCCATCGACTCTAGGTGCTTTTTCCTTGGGCATTTGCTTGATTGGAGCTTGGACCTCCTCAGGTGTTACTTGTTGGATCAAGCATATTTATTGCTCCCTAGTAAGATAGTATCCGTCCTAAACTACCTTAGCATCAGGGCAAAGATACATCTCCCCTTCCTGACCCTTTAGGTTTGAGAAGAATGAAATGAACTCTGCTTCAATATCCTCAGACATTGCTAACTTGACCCCATTCTCGTCATGTACAGATGTGATGGTGTTTTTACTTGTTCTCATTTTCCATTGTGCATGGAAATATCTTGTATTGGAATCACCATTTTGTATCCAAGAAGCTCTGGCTTTTTGTCTCATTACCTGTTCTTCTATTCTGCTCCATTTCTCTATTTCTGTCAATGTTCTTTTCTCTTGCTCATAAAGTTGGTCATTTGCTTGACCCACTGCAATTTTTGTTTGCACTACTTTTAATGTTTCTTGGCAGTCTATAAGAGTTGTTGGTATGCTGCAAGATGTTTCTTCAACTCCTTAATAGAACTTGTCACTGCCTTCAGTTTTTTCCAAATAACCTGCATTGGATCCCTAATTACTTCTTAGTCCAAGACTCTTTGACCTTACTTTTGAACTCGGAGTGACTCATCACAGTAGAGTATAGTTCAAAAGGTTTTGGATATAGTGCCCTGGGTATTTGTGAGTTGCAGTTGATCATAATTGGTGAGTGATCAGATACCTCTGGAACCATGTAGTTAGTCTCGATGTGCCCTTGTCTTTGTAACCAACAATAGTTCCTAAAAGCCCAGTAAATTTTGCTATAAACTCTGGATTCTATTGCCTGCTTATTACACCATGTGAAGTGGCATCCTGTGCTTCTCAAAGGAGTGAGTTGATTTGCTTCTACCATATCCTGAAATCCCTGCACTTCATCCTGAGTGCCTGGATAACCAATTCTATATCTTGAGCTCAACACATTATTAAAATCTCCATAAACCAGCTACTCAGACTTTATCTGACTTTCCATGGCTATAAGTTCCTTCCACAACTCTTGTCTTTCCATCAATTCATTACTGGCATACACTATAGTCAGCATGCATACAAATAATATGTTAGTATTAGTTGCCATACAATGCATAAATTGATTCCCTATTTATAGTATCTGCACCTGAATGTGCTTTTGCCAGATAAGCCAGATTCTCCCATTTACAACATGATTATAGTTAAACTGAGCATTCCAATCTCTAGCTATATTTGTTTTCAGTCTTATAGCATTGTGACTCCTTACTCTAGTTTCAATTATACCCATTATCTCCACTTTATTCTTTCTCAGAAAGAGATCTAACTCCTTCTGTTTAAAGGGCTTATTAAGCCGTCTAATATTCCAGGAAAAAACGATCATGAGGGTTGAAACTAATCTCTACCTCAATCATTAGTCTCAGTTTACTCCCTTGATATTTCCTTTTCTTTCCTTGATTTCTCCATATTCTCCACCATAGTAGCAGTAGGAACCACCTGGTTAGCATTCTTACCAATTTCCAGTATTTGCTCAGACTCAGATTTCTCTACCACTTGATTTTTAGTCCTTGTAAGTTCTGGTACTTGGGCCTACTCAGGGTTAGTTTTATCAGCTTCTTTGACTTCCCATGTCTGAATAATCCTCCTACGTTTGCGGTTCCTCCTCTTTCTCCCCTATTGTGGTAGAGGTTTGGCCTACTCTGCTATCTTAGGTACCTTCTTATATGGACATTCAATAACATTATGACCAAAACTATTACAATCACTACATAATTTTAGGATCCAATCATATGTAATGACTTTTTGTATGGTTCCCATTGGAGTGCTGAGTTCCACCTACGTTGGTAATGTGTGGCTAATGTCTGCCTCTACTAAAACCCTTGCAAATAATATCCATTCCATCATAGAAGTATACTTATCTGTGTACATCAGTTTACCTACGACACTTACTAATTTACTCAATAATTCTGTCGACCAAAACCCAAGAGGTAGGCTAGGGAACTTTACCCACAAAGGCACCTTATGCAGACATTCTGGTTTGAATTCAAAATCAATCGGCCAATTCCTTAGAATAGTTGGCCTATTCCTGTATGTATAAGGGCCATATTACAGCACTAGGTCCCTATCCGCTAGTGTAGCAAATTTAAAGATATAATAGCCATCGGCGTGATATAGTAACTTTGGTTTGGAGACAAAATTCCGCACATGAGTAATGTAGTTCTCCACTATTTTGAAGAATGGAGAGTCCCCCAGTACATATCCAATCAACACTGTGCTCCAATGATTTGCCTGGATCAGTATATCCTCTTCTTCCAGCAAAATAATCAGTTTTTCTCCCTTTGTCATAGGTGGTATATACGCAAGAGCCTACCCCATTTGGGAGCTTTGATTTGTGATTTTCACTTGCTCTTGTACCTCTTCTGTTTTCACTTTAGATTGGACTGGTGAAGCTTGGGATGAGGTTCCCGCTTCAGACTCTTTATACCTGTTACTCCCATTATTTTTGCGGCTTTATATGTCAATTACTATTATGAGTTAGTGGTAAGAATGTTGTGATAAGTTTTTATAATTTTTTTAACTTCTAGGCCCTTCATCCACTATATTTATCTTTCCATTTATACTTTCTATTCATTATAGGGAAGAATTGTACAACAATATATAGTGATGTTTCTTTTTTTTTATTGTATAAGATGAAGACAAGAGAAAATATAAAGTGCATACAAAGAGAGTAATTATAGTAGTGAAAGGGAAAGTTGAGATTAAAAAAAGTATTCTAAGTCTTCAACTATATTCATTATAAAAAAAAAGAGTAATTATATTAGTGAAAGAGAGGGTTGAGACAGAGAAAATTTTGTAAGTCGTTAACTGTATTCACTACAAAAATAGAGTAATTATATTAGTGAAAGAGAGGGTTGAGACAAAGAAAATTTGGTAAGTCATTAACTGTATTCACTACAAAAATAGAGTAATTATATATTGACTAAAGGTCTTCTTGTGGTGGAGTTTTAGACTCTTTAACTAATCCAGAGTTGCTTGAGTTGTACATCATGATGGATTGTTGTATCCTAGAAGAGACTGGTCAATAGTTGATACTGCTAAATTGGTGTAGATTATACCGTAGTGGGCTTGAATCTCCTTAAAGAGAGCGAGATATTAGTGTTTTTGCCTGAAGATACTTTTTTTGGTACTTTACTTTTCAACTATAAGTATCTAATTTGTGGTATATCACACCAACATTCTATATATTGGAAGAAGGATCTCATCTCTTTATAAGGTTACAAGGAAAACTATACATGGTATATACTTTACATGGTAAAAACTATACATGGAAAATACAATTAAAGAATAGTCTAGACTAACTATATGAAATCTATTTCCTAATATATGAAAGATAATTAAATCTATAAATAGTAGGTAAATATTTGATTAACATCTCCCCTCAAACTGATGGCAGTCAACCAGAAGTTTGCCTATAAATAACTCATGTCATTTCTTCATTTGAGACGGTGAAAAAGTCTGTCAATTGATTTTTAGAGGAAACATGAGAAAGAGAAATAACACCTTTGTTAAATTTTTCCTGAATAAAGTGATAGTCAATCTTGATATGCTTGATTCGTTCATGAAAAAGAGGATTGGTGCCAATCTTTACAGAGCTTTCATTTTCACAATACATGGGAGTAGAGAAAGAGTGAATTCTAAAATCAGCCAACAAATGCTGAAACAAAACCACTTCACTGCAAGTAGTTGACATGGCATGATATTCTACTTTGGTGGATGATTTTGACATAGTTGCTTGCTTCTTTGACTTTTAAGACATCAAGGAGTTTCTGAGAAATATATAATGCCCAGTGGTCAAATAATGAGTCTTGAGGCACCCACCATAATCAGTATCTAATAAGGCACGCAAGAGAGTATTATTATGGTTGATCAAAATAATGGAGAAGGCAATGAATAACTATAAGATGAAGTCATCGAGGGTTAGGAACAAACTGACTAAGAATATGAATTTCATGAGCAATGTAAGGTTTAGTGAAATTTAAGTACGCCAAGCTTATAATAAGACATAGATAAAGATCGGGTCACAGATAAGTTCCCCATCAGTCTTAGAATAATGAGTGTTCTGCTTCATTGGTGTATCAACTGAGGTTTCCTAAGTTAGATGAGTCATGACCAAAATTTCATCGATATACATTCATTAGCAAAGAAAGTAGCCACCAATATTATGAGAGATTTTGAAACCAAGAAAATAAGATGCATGTCCCAAGACCTGCACTTGAAATGATGACTATAACAAACCTTTAACCTGCAAAGTACCTTCAGCATCATCCTGAATAATCAAGAGTTCATCGACATATATTAGAATAAAAATCATCCTCAATAGTGAGGGTAAGATAAATAGAGAATAATTATTATGACTCTATTGACAACCACTTTGTAAAAGAACAGACATTAACTTGGAGAACCAAGCGCATAGAGTTTTATTCAAGTCATAAATTGAAACACCTAGGCTTTGAACCCTTAGAAAAATTTCCTTATTTGAACCTTCTGGACTAGGTATGACTCCAGGGTACTAGTCGTATTCTTGGATACAAGTTTGTGACCCCTTCTCATATGTTAGGCAGCATAGTAGGGGTTACACACTGTCTAAGATAAGACTTAGCCTTCCTATGGTTATCTATAAAGGTATGATTCATACCCTACCTAGTCGTATGGGGCATTTAATTGACGTAGTTGAGACTATTTTGGGTACGAGTTGGGATACAATTTAGGGTACTAATCGTACCCTTAGATATAAGTCCATGTATGTGTAGTCGTACTTTAATCAGTATAGAGGTCCTTCGTGAAGCCTAGAGTACTAGTGAGGTTACTACTCATACCTTAGGATACGGTTGAGTTAAGTTAGACATACCCCTGGGAAGTCAAGGATATGGTTGAGTTAAGTTAGACATACCCCTGGGAAGTCATTTATAATACCCCATACTTTTCCTAGTTCAGTTCAGCTCACAGTGCATGCATAAGAGGCTTAGAACCTGAAAATCTCACTAAGTGTTGGGGTCTTAGTCTTATTTTGAACTCTTACCTTTGAGGATTTTTAAGTTTACCTTAGGGACTCCTAGACGATGATTTTTGAGTTGATTCATGTTCAGGGGTTTAAAGAGCATGTCTCGAGGAAGTTTCAAATTTCTTGGATGAGGATTAGGTCATCTTTAGATTTGATTCCAGCAGCTCATCGTGATTGCATTGCATCGCACTCTATATAGTGATGAGTATGTCATCACATCATGCTAGGCATCCAAACGGTATTCCAATTACGAAATTAATCCAAACGGTATTCCAGTTATGAATTACCATGATTTAAAGCATGAATTTTAAGCCTTAAGTTTAAATGTTGAGATTTCAAGAGGATCATGCTCCTAATTTTTATTTGATAAGTTTATATCAAGAATGAGTTTGAGGTTTTAAGAAGACTATGATCTTAAGCTTCTTTGATGGTTTTATACATAGATTTAAAGAAATATTTATCTTTTGATCCTAATCAAAGATATGGAATCCATACTTGTTCATTTTGATTACAGATTAAAGCAAAGAGAAGCATAACTGGTTTTCATTATAAACCCTTATGCTAAGTTAAGGTGGATTTCCTAAAGTATGAGCATAAAGTAAGATGGGATTAGTATTTAGCACCGAGTTGGGTATGAGTCCAAGGTCATATGCCCCAAAACTACGTGCCACTATAGGTTTAAGTGGACATAGTAGGCTAAGTATAGTGATTACTTAAGTTAAAGTTCTATTCCAATGGAAAGGGTAGAACATCTCTTCCCAACGTGGGTAAGACGTTGGACTCCATGATACCTCAGATAGTTTATGTCGGTTAGAAGAACCTCCTAAAAGAAAGAGTAAAAAGTAAAGCTTTCAGAACTAAGTGTTATGGCTCAAAAAGGTTATCCTAATGCTTCATTACTCAAGTTTTATGATTTTACAGCTTTTGTTTTATTCAAGCTCAAGGTGAGTCATCTACACTTAACATGTATTATTTTAAAGTCTATGTGTACATTTAGTTATTGTTTTACTTATCCATTCACCCCCATATACTCAGTATATTTCAAAAGTACTGATCCACATTTATGTTTATGTTCTACATTGTCTCATAATGTAGGTACAAGTTGTAGCGCACATATAACAATTAGATAATTTGTAGCTTTCAGTTAGTAGGTGAAGAGTTCTTTTGATTCGAGGACTCGAGTCAACTCTACTTTTAGTAACATTTTGTTTATTCAGTCGTAATGATTAGGGATAGCTGGGGGTCATATCCTGGATACCTATAGTCAGTATTAGTAGAGGCTTCATAGATAGTCAGTATAGTTGATGTATTTAATTTCAATTTTATTTAGTGTGACCAGAGTTGTAATCCTATTTAATAGTTTTGGTTTTGAACATATTTAGCAAAGACATCTCTTCTTCTTATTTCTTTCAGATTAATGTATCTTATTTAGTTGCTCATGAGTTATACCAGTATATGAGTTAGCTTGGAATCACTCGTGGTCTTGAACACCGTGTGACATCCAAGGGGTAGTCTCAGGGAGTTATATTATTTTTCAGCTTTTAAGCTGAGGACTTTATGGATATTTCCCACCCCAAAACCCTTGAGTCCCCTCACTATATAATGTATTTTGGCCTCCTAATCATTCATTGGCAAGACCAAAATATTTGAAATAATCTCTCAAAACTCATTCAACAAGATTGAAGGCTAGGGTTTCAAGAGTGGTCATCCAAGGGCTAAGAGGGTCAAGAATCTTCCATAGATCATCTTGAATAAGGCATGTGACTCTTCTGTTATTATTATCTCTCAAATATCATGTTATTTAAACATTGTTTATGAATATTTAAATGTGGATTTTGAAACAAATGATAAGAGTTTTAATGTATAGTGAAGGGTAATGTTTCCTCTTGTCTAAACTTGTGATTTTACATGGTTTGGTGATGGTTTGCATATGTGATCTCTTGATTGATGATGTTTTACGAAATAGGTCTTGAGTAACCCTAATATTTATGGTTTCACTTAGATTTTGGTCATGGTAAAGTAATTCTCTCAAGGTGTTTGTGAAAATGTCTAAGAGAAATGACTAGTTACATACTAATATTGTTTTGAACTAAGACAATGGCTTAATAAGTAAGAATGCTTGGTGAATGATCTTGTAAAGGCCTTGTTGTCCATGTGGTAATTTAAATAATGCCCTTGGTGGTCTGATTGGTTACAAGGGGGTTAGAGTCCTTAGTATGAAATTGAATTGTGTTTGGACAAATGCATTGGCTTGTTAAAGTAATTAAGTAACATATGATTCATGAAGACCTTGTGGTCATATATGATATTGAATTATGGCTTGATGGCTTGGAATGTGGGGTTAAAAATATAATAGTCCCCAAGTGTGTATGATGTGATATGATGTGTGGTTCAATGGGTTAGAATCCCCAAATGTGAAAGGTGTGATACGAATGTGTGGACACTAGGTTAGAGTCCCAAAGTCGACTAATGATGGCTTATGATTAGAGTCCACATGTGAAATGAAATAATTGGTGGTTAGAGTCCACTTGTATAATAAAAAGGGTCTCGTGGCTAGAGTCCATGAATGTAATAAAATGGTTTGTTGTTAGAGTCTACTTGTCTAATAAAATAGCTTGTGGCTAGAGTTCACATGCATAATGAGATGGCTTGAGGTTACAGTCCTTGTGCTTGATTTAACTAAAGCGGTGGAAGGTTAGATTCCTCCACTTTATTGTTCATGTTTGAATGCATTGGAATTTATGCTATGGTCTTGTTATCTCATGACACTTGATAAAATCACATGGTTGTACATTTCTATGTCTATGAATATGGTGTCTTATAATGATTTAACTTGATACTGAATAATGATATTATTTAATCCTTACCCTTGAGTTAAATTCTAGCTCACTGGCCGTTAACTATCTTTAAATTTTATGTCCCCACGTGACACAGG
Organism: Capsicum annuum; assembly: GCF_002878395.1. Lineage (NCBI taxonomy): Eukaryota > Viridiplantae > Streptophyta > Magnoliopsida > Solanales > Solanaceae > Capsicum > Capsicum annuum. The sequence goes on from NC_061112.1 coordinate 1,184,744, forward strand.
GGCCGAAGCATCTTCTTTTTTTCCTGCGCAGTGGTCAGGTGTTCGAGCGGTTCGAGTGTTGAAATTAAAGTAGTGAGCTTCCTTACTTTGGAAGGCACATATTTCATGGTCTTCCTAGCTTATGTTATAGACTTGTTTTGGATTTAATTTTGGTTATTGTCGGAGGCTTGTCCCGGCATATTTTAACATTGCATTTGTAAAGGCTTGTGGATAACTATGGACATAGGTGGAGTGAAAATTAAAAATTGATATTAATTAATGGCTAGACTTATTGTAAGTTATGATTATTGGTTATGTTTCCACTATCTTATTATATGTTCGGAGCTCATTCGACACTTGTAGGTTTTGTGATATTTAGGTTGGACTAATGGGACGATCTTCGGTCCTCGATGGGCTTGAAAAATTCATACGATAAGGCCTAGTTTCGGATCGTGTCAAGTTGTTATCAGGGCCTAGGTTCATGGTCAGTTAGGTATCCACAAGCCTTGTCAAGTAGAGTCTCTTTTATGAGGTGTAGCATGCTACACTTATAAAAGAGAGGCTACAAGGTATTTAGGAATGCTCCACTTTCTTGTTATCTTACTTTGAGCTATAAAGCCTAAGGTATTGGATTCCTCTAATTTCTTTTTTTGCATTTTTCTAATCATGCCTCTTCGACTATTTGAAGCACACCGAATCTCTTCTGTCCCAATTAGGGATGATGTTTAGAGGACTCGCTTTACTTATTGATTTCATACCTAGTCTAGGGGATCGGTACCTAATGATCCGAGAGTTCCATGGGCTTCCTCTAGTCTTTCTCCAATTCCACAGGTTGACGTGTCGAGTGTTGAGTTTTGATAGTCGATTCGTATGATTGCTTAGTTGGTAGCTTCTCAAGCTGAATGTGGTGCATCTTCTACTTCATCTTCTGAGGCCATAAGGGTTACCCAGTTTATGATATTGAGTCCTCAGGCCTTTACGGATGCTAAGGTAGAGAAAGATCCCTAACTTTTTTTGGATGAGAAAGAAAACATCTTTTAGTCATGCATGCCACAAAAGTAGAAGGGGTGGAGTTTGCATCTTATCAATTAAAGGACATAGTGTGCCAGTGATACGAGGACAGAGAGTGGACAAAGGGTGATGTTGATGAGTCATCTTTGTGGAAGGACTTCACAAATGCTTTTCTGGACCGCTTCTTTCCCCTAAAGTTGAGGAAAGCAAAGGTGGAGGAGTTTGTTAATCTTAAGAAAGGGAAGAGATTTGTTAAGGAGTACGCCATGAAGTTTCATCAATTGCCTTAGTATAATCCAGAGATGATATCATACATGAGGGCTCGGATAAGGAAATTTATCATAGGATTGTCTCGCGAGTTGGTCCTTGAGAGCAAAGGCGGCTTTGTTGATCAAAGATATGGATATCACTATATTAGTTATGTATATGCAACAAGTGGAAGAAGATAAGAACAAATAGATTGAGTTTAGTAAAAGGCAAGGAAATAGATTTAGGCCTTCTGAGTAAGGTGGTAGAGATGGTGGTAAGTGGCCAAAAATAAGTAGAGGAGTTTCAAGTCTTTCTCCTAGGATAGGGCTCCTTACTTGAGACCATTGGGTGGTCGTCAGTCTTAATTTGGTAGTGGGTTTTAGGCATAGGGTGCCCAACCTCAGACTAGTAGGGCTCAGTTGGTTCCATCCTACCCTTCTAGTAGGTTCTGTGGTCAACATCATCGTGTCCAGTATGATAAAGGAAGGAACATGTGTTTTAGATGCGGTCATATTGGTAACATGTAGCGAGAGTATCACTCTCTAGTGTCTTTTGGGCCAACATGGCCCCTATTGCTTCTTCACCTACTCCTGCACTGAGGGTTCTACCTCTGCGACTATTTCTGGTACCGACACTAGCCGAAATCATTTGTATCCACTTGTTGCTTTCCAGGATTCTAAGTTGTCTCCAGATATTGTTATGGGTATATTGAGACTTTTCTCTTGTGATGTGTATTGCTCGATTGATTTGGGGTCCACTCTTTCTTATGTGACCCCATTTGTGGCTGTACATTTTGAATTTGGTCCTGAGTATCTGTTGGTTCCTTTTTCTATTTCTACCCATATAAAAGATTGTGGTTATTGAAAGAGTCTATAGGGGGTGTGGTAGTTGTTGGTAGTAAAGAAACCCTTATAAACTTGATAGAATTAGACGTGGTTGATTTTGATGTGATTCTGGGGATGGATTAGTTGCATTTGTTCTATACTTCCTGAGATTATCAAACCTGCGGGGTCATATTTAATTCCCTAATGAGTCGGTCATTGTATGGGAAGAGGGTTCTTTAGTGCCTAAGGGGAGGTTCATTTCATATCTTAAAGCCCGAAAGCTGATCTCTAAGGGGTGTTTATATTATGTGGTTCATGTTAAAGATTTTAACTCAGAAGGTCCTTCTCTAGAATTGGTTCTTACGGTTAGTGAGTTTCTCGAGGTCTTTCCCAATGACCTTTCTAGTATTCCTTCCAATAGGAAAATTGATTTTTGGCTTGATCTTGTTCTATACAATCATCCGATTTCAATCCCTCCCTATGGAATGGCTCTAGATGAGTTGAAGGAGCTTAAGGATCAATTGAGATATCTATTAGATAAAGGCCCCATCCATCCAAGTATGTCTCCTTAGGGTGCTCCCATATTTTTTTGCATAAAAAGGATGGTTCTCTTTGAATGTGGATTGATTATCATCAGTTGAATAAAGTGACCATAAAGAATAAATATCCTCTTCCTAGGTTCAATAATTTGTTTGATCAACTTCAAGGTGCAAAGTGTTTCTCTAAGATTGATCTTAGGTTGGGTTTTCATCAGCTTAAGATTAGGGAAGTAGATATCCTTAAGACTTCCTTGAAGACCCAGTATGGTCAATATGAGTTCTTTGTTATGTTCTTTGGGTTGACAAATGCCCTAGCATCATTCATGGATTTGATGAGTAGGGTCTCCATCAGTTTCTAAATTTGATCATCATTGTATTCATAGATGGCATCTTGGTTTATTCTAAGAGTGAGGTGGATCATGTCGATCACCTTTGTTCCATGTTCCAAACCTTGAAGGATCATCATTTGTATGCCAAATTCTCTAAGTATGAGTTTTGGTTAAAGGTTGTGACTTTTCTTGGTCATGTTATCTCTAATTAAAAGATCATAGTAGATCCCCAAAAGGTTATCATGGTTAAGAAGTGGCCTAGACATGTGACTCCAACCAATATTCGGAGCTTCTTAGGTCTAGTCGATTACTATAGGAGATTTATGGAGAGTTTTTGGAAGATAGCTTCCCTTTGACTATGTTGACCCAGAAGAAGGTTGAGTTCATATGGTCAGATGCGTGTGAAGATAGTTTTGAGGAATTGAAAGATAAATTGACTTCGGCTCTAATTTTGACCTTGCCCGAGGGTAATGATAGATTTATGATGTATTATGATGCTTTTTGTACTGGGTTAGTTGTGTGTTAATGCAACATGGTAGGGTAATGGCCTATGCCTATAGGTAATTGAAAGTTCATGAGAAGAACTACCCTAATTGAAAGTTCATGAGAAGAACTACCCTACTCATGACTTGGAGTTGTTAGTAGTGGTATTTGCAATGAAGATTTGGCATCACTACCTCTATGGAGTTCATGTGGACATATTTTCAGATCATAAAAGCCTTCAGTATGTGTTTACTCAGAAAGATTTGAATCTCAATCAAAGGAGATGGCTTGAGTTATTGAAGGACAACAACATGATTCTTCACTACCATCTAGGTAAGGCTAACATTGTTGTTGATGCTCTTAGCAGGTTATCCATGGAAGTTTGGCTCATGTTGATAAGGACATGTAGTAATTAGAGAAGGATATTCACCGATTGTCTAGTCTTGGAGTTTGCCTCTCGGACTCGGAGGATGGTGGCATCTTTGTGTATCCGGTACCACAGTCATCTTTTGTTGTTAAGATAAAGGAAAAGCAAATATTGGATCCCGACTTGGTGAAAATTAATAGTAATGTGGGTCAACAAAAGGTTGTTGACTTTTTAATTGGTGATGATGGTATTATGAGGTACCAAGGTAGGTTATGTGTTCCCGATGTTGATAGATTGAGGGAAAGGATTTTGGTCGAAGCTCATGAATCTCGTTATGCTATTCATCCCAGTTCTACGAAAATGTGTCATGATCTTAGAGAGTTTTATTGGAGGAATAATACAAAACGAGATGTGTTTAGCTATGTGGCTAAGTGTATGGTGTGTCAACAAGTGAAAGTTAAGCACTTGAGACCCGGTGGTTTGTACCGAGAGATTGAGTTGCTCGAGTGAAAGTGGGAAGTTATTAACATGGATTTCATTACCTGTCTTCCCCGGTCTTGAAATCATTGTGATTTGATTTAGGTCATTATGGATAGAATGACCAAGTCCGCTCATTGCTTGCCAGTGCGGACTAATTATTCGGCAAAGAGTTATGCTATGTAGTATCTTGTGGAGATTGTAAAATTGTGTGGTGATCCAGTTTCAATTATTTAGGATCGTGGTACTCCATTCTCATCGTACTTTTAAAAGTCATTTTAGAAAGGTTTGGGGACTAAGGTGTGCCTTAGTACTGCTTTCCACTTGCAATTGGATGGACAAGCAGAGAGTACTATCCAAACATTGGAAGATATATTGTGTGCTTGTGTGATTGATTATGGTGGAAGTTGGTACGACCATTTTCCCTTGATTGAGTTTTATTATAATAATAGTTACCACTCTAGCATTGACATAGCTCATTTTGAGGAGTTGTATGGTAGGTGATATCGATCGTCTATAATGTAGTATAAGGTTGGTGAGGGTAAGTTATTTGGACCTGATTCGATTCACCAAGCCTTGGAAAAGGTAAAAGTGATTCGTTATAGGTTGAAAGACACTCAAAGTCACTAAAAGTCTTATGCATATGTGAGGCGTAGGGATTTGGAGTTTAATGTTGGAGATTGGGTGTTCTTGAAAGTATCTCCCATGAAGGGAGTAATGCAATTTGGTAAGAGAGAAAAGTTGACTCCCCGATATGTTAGTCCCTATTTGATTTTGAAGAGGAACTGTAATGTTGCCTATGAATTGGAGTTTCCCTCTAGTTTGAGCTTTATTCATCTGGTGTTCTATGTATCCATATTGTGAAAGTGTGTGGGTGATCCTTCATTGGTTGTTTCTTTGGAGGATGTTGGTATTTCAGACTCTTTGTCCTATGAGGAGGCCCCGATGAGGATCTTAGATTATCAAGTTTGCCGATTGCGAACAAAAGAAGTGGCTTCGTTGAAGGTTCTATAAAGAAATCAAAAGTTTGAGAACGCTACTTGGGAAATGGAAGAGAACATAAAGTCCAAGTATCCTCATTTATTTTCCATTTTAAAAACTCATGATTGAGGTATTTGTTAATATTCTTAACTTGATTTATGTCTATGATATGCTATGGGTTCAAGTCCCTAAATTGTGAATTGAGCAAGTGTTATGTTAGACAATGGGTTAGAGTGCCAAAGTCAAATTTAATGAATGGTTGATTGATAATGATCTTGGCATGCGCCTTATCCTTGTTGTATGACTTGATTTCAAACTTGATTAATGGTTAGTTGATGTGTCTTAATATTTAAACTCGAGTTTATGCTTGCCTTACCCATCATTCGAGGACGAATGATCCAAGTGGGGAAGAATTGAAACACCTAGGTTTTGGACCCTTAGAAAAAATTCTTTAGTTGAAGCTTCTGGGCTAGGTACGATTCCAGGGTACTAGTCGTACCCTTGGATATGAGTTAGTGACCCCTTCTCGTATGCTAGGCAGTGTGACAAGGGGTTACACACTATCCAATATATGACTTAGCCTCCCCATAGTTGTATATAAGGGAACAAGTCATACCCTACCTAGTCGTACGGGGTATTTAATTGATCTAGCTGAGACTGTTTGGGGTATGGATGGGATACGGTTTAGTGTACCAATCGAGCCCTTGGATATGATTCCATATATCTTTATTCGTACCTTAATAAGTTTAGGGGTCCTTAGTGGAGCCTAAGGTACAAGTGAGGGTACTACTCATACCCTAGGGTACAGTTGAGCTAACTGAGTTGTACCCCTGGGAAGTCATTTTTCAGCTTTTAAGCTGAGGACTTTTTGGACATTTCCCGCCCCAAAACACTTAAGTCCCCTCACTATATAATGTATTGTGGCCTCCTAAACGTTCATTGTAAAGACCAAAACATTCCAAATATGCTCTCAAAACTCCTTCAATGGGATTGCAGGCTAAGGTTTCAAGAGGGGTCATCCAAGGGCTAAGAGGGTCAAGAATCTTCAATAGATCATATTGTATAAGGAATGTGAATCTTTCCTTATTATTATCTCTCAAATATCATGGTATTTAAACAATGTTTATGAATCTTTAAATATGGATTTTGAAACAAATTATAAGGATTTTAATGTATAGTGAAGGGTGATATTTCCTCTTGTCTAAACTTGTGATTTTACATGTTTTGGTGATGGTTTGCACATATGGGTTCTTGATTGATGATGGTTTACCAAATGGGTCTTGATTAACCCCAATATTGATGGTTTCACTTGGATTTTGGTCATGGTAAAGTAATTCTCTCAAGGTGTTTGTGAAAATGTCTAAGAGAAATGACTAGTTACATACTAATATTGTTTTGAACTAAGACAATGGCTTAATAAGTAAGAATGCTTGGTGAATGATCTTGTAAAGGCCTTGTTGTCCATGTGGTAATTTAAATGATGCCCTTGGTGGTCTGATTGGTTGAAAAGGGGTTAAAGTCCCTAGTATGAAAATGAATTGTGTTTGAACAAATGCATTCGCTTGTTAAAGTGATTGAGTAACATATGGTTCATGAAGACCTTGTGGTCATGTATGATATTAAATTATGTCCTTGATGGCTTGGAATGTGGGGTTAAATAGGTTAGAGACCCCAAGTATGTATGATATGCTATAAATGTGTGGTTAAATGGGTTAGAGTCCCCAAATGTGAAAGGCGTGATGCGAATGATTGGACAACGAGTTAGAGTCCTAATATCGACTAGTGATGGCTTGTGGTTAGATTCCACATGAGAAATAAAATAATTGGTGGTTATAGTCCACTTGTTAAATTAAAAGGGCACTATGGTTAGAGTTCGCATATGCATTTGTTAGAGTCCACTTGTCTAATGAAATGGCTTGTGGTTAGAGTCCACTTTCTTAATGAGATAGCTTGAGGTTAGAGTCCTCTTGCTCGATATAACCAAGTGGTGGAAGGTTAGATTCCTCCACTTTATTGTTCATGTTTGAATGCCTTAGAATGTATGCTATGGTCTTCTTATCTCATGAAACTTTATGAAATCATATAGATGTACATGCTTATATGTATGAATGTGGTAGCTTATGATGATTTGACTTGATGCTGAATAATGATATTATCTTATCCTTACCCTTGAGTTACATGCTAACGCTCTAACTACTAACCATCCCCGAAAGTTGTGTCCCTATGCAACACAGGGGCCGAAGCATCTTTTTCTTTTCCTTCGCAGTGATCAGGCATTCTTGCAGTTCGAGTGTTGACATTGAAGTGGTGAGATTCGATACTTCGGAAGGCACATATTTCATGGTCTTATTAGATTATATTATAGACTTTTTTGGGATTTAGTTTTTCTATTGTCGGGGGCTTGTCTCGACATATTTTGACATCAAATTTGTGGAGGCTTTTGGATGACTGTGAACTTGGGTAGAGTGGAAGTTAAATATTGATATTAATGAATGGCTAGACTTATTGTAAGTTGGGATTGCTGGTTATGTTTTCTCTATCTTATTATATGTTTGAAGCTCATCCGATACTTGTAGGTTTTGTGATGGTTAGGTTAGGCTAATGGGGCGATCTCCGGTCCTCGATGGGCTTGAGATGTTCGTATGACAAGGCTCGATTCTGGGTCATGTCATAAATGGCCTTCCACAATTTGCATATCATAGATGGGGAAATGAGAGAAGCTAAGAGGAGGCTTCATATATACAGTCTCGGATAGCTCACCATTAAGAAAGGCATTAGTGACATCCATCAGTGAGATATCCCATTGTTGAACAGCCGCAATAGCCAATAATGTACAAACAGTAGTCATTTTAGCCACGGGAGGGAAAGTTTCCCTATAATTGATCCCATACTCTTGCTTAAAGCCTTGTGCCACCAAGAGAGCTTTATAGAGATCTATTGTGTCGTCGGACATTTTCTTCAAAGTGTAGACCCATTTACACACAACCGAAATTTGATCTGATGGTCCCAGAACTAGATCCTATGTATGTATTGGGCTAGTGCATCAAGTTTAGTTTGTATAGCCAAGGTCCATTTTTAACTGTTAGCCACTTGTTGATGAAATCTGAGAACAGAGCTATGATCAAGTGAAGACAAAAAAATAGTCGAGAAAGGGGTTTACTGACCTGACCATATCGTGTAGTGACTACGCTATGTAGTAGTTCAAAAGAGGGAAGACTATGAAAAGAAAAGGTGATACCTGGATACAAAGATGGTGAAGGAGGAGCAATAACTAGGGGAATGTGGTGGATGAATCCAGCAATTTTCTATCGGATGGCCATTATTTTTGTAAAATCAATAAAATAGTTTATAGGTGGAACCTTTCTAGTTGCGGCAATGAGAAGCATAGTGACTCTTCACATGACAATTGAAGCATTCAATAGTAGACAAGTAATGATATTTTCCTTTGTAAGTAGCAAAGAAATTAGGAGAGGAACTTAGAGAAGAGAGAGAGGCCAGACAAGTCTCTTTGGTAAGAAGATCAATAAGGATACTATCAAGAAAAGAGGTTGAGTTGTGGTTGAAAATAGAGGACCAAATATGTTTGAACTCAGATCGTAACTTCATAATAAATGTACGATAGTGAGATTTCTATCACAGTTTAAGGACTATTTCAAGTGTTTCTTCCAGCATACTGGTGTTACAATTATATCCATCTTATTTCAAATTCATCATTATGGAACAATAAAGCTCTTGATGCTAGTGGTGTCTTAAGAAAGAGATGTCAGAAACTGTTTCAATTGATAAATTCATGCGTCATTACTGTACTGATAGTTTTGTTAAAGGTAGTCACTCATTGCACGAGTAGAGGCCATACGATTAAAATTAAGAGAAATGGTGTTGTCAATTCCATAATCCATGTGCATGCCTTTGTATCAAAAACACACAATTGAAAGATGACTTCGGCATTCTCATTCATGGTTTCTGATTTGGGCCTAGTAACATGAATCCAAAGATCTTTTCCCTCAAGAAAATTTTAAAAACATGAAGCCCCAAAAAAAATTATTTTCATAAATTTTCATTATTGGATGTTAATGATGGTAATCCATTGAAATGGACTGAAAAAACACACGAGTAGGAGGAAAGAAAAAAAGTTGGATTAAAAATTACCCACAGAAGATTACAATTAAGGAAGATATCTCTTTATTCCATATCCTAAACAGTTTAGTCATTTGATGCATGATGTTGACGTGGTAGAAAAGCTGGATGCACAGTCCATTCAGAAGAGAGATAGCTTCAAGTATCTTGCATCTATGATTTAGAAAACTGGAGAGATTGATGAGTATGCCATGCATGGTAAAGGTGCAGAGTGATTAAATTGGAGTCTCTCTTCCGGTGTATTATGTGATAAGAAGGTGATTCCTAAGTTTAAAGTTAAGTATTACATACTGGCATTTCGATCAGCTATGTTTTACGGAAATTAGTTGGCTAGTCAAGAACTCCCACATCTAAAAGTTGAAGGTGGCGGAGATAAGGATTTTCAGAATGATATATAGACTTTCTAAAAGAGATATGGTTAGAAATGAGATTCTTCAAGATAGGATGAAAGTGGCTTCAGTGAAAAATAAGATACGAAAAGTGTAGTTAAGATGATTGGGGCATATGATGAAGAGGTACATGAATACCCCAGTTTGGAGGTGTAAGAAGTTGGCTATGGATGATTTCAGACAAGGTGGAGGTAGGCCAAAGAAATATTGGAGAAAGATGATTAGACATGACATAGAGCAGTTACAGCTTACGAAGAACACGACCCTTGATAAGAAGGGGTGGAGAATGTGGATTAGGGTACATGGTTAGTGGGTAAGAGTGTGTCCTTACTTGTATGAAGGAGTGTTTTATCTGTAGTTGTCCAGTAGTCATAGTTTTATGTGTGTACCTTATAGTTTCTTGTTCGTGATATTTTGGTAATATTTGTGAATTCAGATAGATAGTTTATAGTATTACTCTATGGGTGTCCTATTTCTTGTATTATCTAGTAGTGTGTTATCCCACCCTATTTCTTGTTTTAATGTTTTTTATGTTTTTTGTTTGTTATACTGTTATTTATTTTAAGTCGGGGGTCTAATAGAAATGGCCTCTCTGCTTCATGTAAGGTTGTCGAATGGATTTGCATATATGTACCCTCTCCATACCCACTTTGTGAAAATACACTGAATATGTTATCATTGTAGTTGTTGTTGGTTTTAGTACTCCCTCTGTTTCAAAAAAAGGACATACATTCCTTTTTAATCTGCTTAGAAAAGAATGACCTTTTTCCTTTTTTGGCAAAACTTTAATTTCAACTTTTCACGTGGCATATTTAAGACCACAAGATCAAAAGTGTTGAAACTTATTGTGGAAACTATCACATTTGTACAGCCGTAGCAGTTAGTTGGAGCATTTAGTTGGTTAGTATAGCAGTTACTGTTCCATTGTTTTTATCTTGATGTGGCTAGCTGTTGCTTGTAGGGAAAAGTGAGTTAGTTGGTGAGCTGTTAGGAAACTTCTAGATACTCATGTGATGAGCATGTGAGCTTATAAATAGATGTAATTAGTTCACATTGTAACTAACTCTTGACACAAAAATTATCTTAGCTCAACATTTTTACTCTTCTTCCTTTTCTCCCTTCTTTTCCTTCGAGCTTGGTAACTGCTACTATGGAAACTATATGGGAATCTGAATAGAGTAGCAGGTATTTTAATATGGTATCAAAGCAGGCGATCGTAGATCAGAAGAAGCCACAATCAAATACTGTGAGTGTCCTGTTATGTGTTTCTATTTGTGACCTAGCCTAAAGAAGTTTAGATCTCCGTGCGTACAAGTTATAGATTCCAAGTTTTCTGTGATATTTTGTTTTAGTCGTAGCTTACAAGTCAGATATGGCACCTAAAATAGATCCTAGTGATCCCTTGTTGTTGGGAGCATCAGATGTAGCAGGAGCTGCATTAATCCCTATCAAATTAACTGGTTTAGAAAATTATGGATTTTGGTGTAGATCTATGAAGATTGCACTGTTGGGAAAGAGAAAATATGGTTTTGTAACTGGAGCTTGTAGTAGGGACATATACAGAGAGAAGCTGCATGATCAATGGGAGACATGTAATCCAGTGGTCATTTCATGGTCGATAAGTTCTGTAAGTGCTGAATTGCTCAGTGGTATTGTGTATGCAACAAATGCTTGTGAGGTATGAGAAGATCTCAAGCAAAGGTTTAATAAATTAAATCGCATGAGTTTATATCAATTACACAGGGAGATCAATAATCTTCACCAAGGCACGGATTCAGTATCAACATACTTCACTAAGTAGAAAAACTTATGGAGTAAACATGATGCAGTTATTCCCTCTCCATCTTGTAATTATCCTAAGTCTAAGGATTATGCAGAGCACCTATGTCAACTAAGGCTCATATAGTTTTTGAGGGTCCTGAATAATGCTTTCGATCATGCAAAGAGACAAATATTGCTGAAGGGGACAACACCTACACTAAATCAAGCATATGGAATGATAATTTAAGATGAGATCCAGCAACTTACTTGTGCTACAACTATCAGTGATAAGACTGAACCTATTGCTATGAAAATGCATAGAAATAATGCAGAAGTAGGATATGGGAATAGGAATCAAACATCAAGTTATTGAAGTCACGGATACAAGAACAAAAAATGTGATTACTGTAATTTCACTGGTCACAAAAGGGAGAATTGTTACAAGCTGCATGGATATCCTAATAACTGGAAGAACAAGAAGAAAAACAACTACAACCCAAGGGGAAAAACAAATCAACCATTTTATAGTGGTCAAAGCAGAATTGGAGAATATGGGCAATCAGCTACTAGTCACAATAACAATCAGTTATCAGCTCACTGTTTCCTTGGACCTAAGGCAGACAATTCATACTTGAATGATCAATTAAGTATCCAAGGTAACAAAGATGTCAATAATGCTGTTGTAGCAAAGGAACAAGGCTTCTTAGAAGAAGAATACAAACAAATCATGGCACTAATTAACAAGAAGACACATGACTTAGAACAACCTAACATGACAGGTACTGTTACTTGTTTTTCTAATCATAGTTTTCCATATGAATGGATAGTAGACTCTGGAGCCACACATCATGTTGCAGCACACAAAGATGTTCTTTCAAACTATCACAAAATGGATAACACCATATGTGATAAAGTCAATTTACCTACTGGAGCCAAGGTTGATATATCACATGTAGGGGAAGCATATGTACTTAAAGATGAGGTTGTAGGAGATGTGTTATATGTCCCAGATTTTAAGCTGAACTTGTTGTCAGTGTCTAAAATGACTAAGCAGCTATCTTGCTTTGTTACTTTCTACCCTGACTTCTGTATGTTTCAGGACCTTCACAGTGGCAAGGTGAAGGGGATTGGTAAGTAAAGAGGAGGACTATACATCCTTAAGAGTGTATGTGCAGTAACTGGAGCTTCTAATAATGTAGCCTATCAGAAACAAGCTGTAGGAATAGAGGTGCATGACTTCAGATTGTGGCATATAAGGCTGGGACATCCTTTTTCTCAAGCATTAAGAACTCTCAATATAATAAGACATAGTAATGATGTAGATACTATAAATAAGTGTCATGTATGTCCACTGGCTAAGCAAACTAGATTGATATTCCCTGATAGCACTTCTAGAGCTACAAAATATTTTGATGTTGTAGATATGGATCTATGGGGACCTTATAAGACACCTACTTTTTATAAGAAATACTACTTCTTAACTATTTTTGATGATCATAGAAGATACACATGGTTGCATTTGTTACAACTGAAGTCTGAATGTATTGTTGCCATCAAAAAATTCTTTACTATGATTCAAAACCAGTTTCGTGTTCAAGTGAAGATACTCAGATCAGAAAATAGGACAGAGTTCATTAATTCTAAGTGTAAAGAATTGTTTTAGTCCCTAGGAGTAATACACCAAAGTAGCTGCCCCTACACACCACAACAAAATTGTGTGGTTGAAAGAAGGCATAGACAGATTCTTAATGTTGCAAGAGCTATTAGGTTCCAATCAAAAATGCCTATCAGGTTTTAGGGTTTGAATGTCAAGGCTTTTGTCTGCCTTATTAACAGGTTACCATCTGCATCTATTGGAGGGAAAAGTCCCTATAAGATGCTATTTTGCAAAGTTCCATCCTTGACACATCTGAGAGTAATTGGATGTAAATGTTATGCTTCAATTCTACCAAAGGGTGATAAGTTCTCTGAAAGAGCTAAAGTTGTTGTATTGATGGGCTATTATACTACTCAGAAGGGCTATATACTTTTGGATTGGTTCACTAACAAGTTGTTTGTCGCAAGAGATGTAGTATTCAAAGAAGACTCATTCCCTTTTGCAGACAAGGCAAGTTCAAAATCACCTGCAGGTTTTATTCAACCAAGTTCACTAATGCATGCTAATGTAGATGAAGGAAAAGATATTTACACAGATCATGATGATCACTCATATGAATTACACAATAAAGATATGTCAATATATGAAAATGACAACATCCAAGATGAGAATACTCATAATAAAACAAGTACAGATGAGCCACCATCAACATCTATAGAAGTTGCTCCAAGGAGATCATCTAGAGCTATCAAACAACCTGCTTGGTTGATGGACTACACCTTACCTGGAGTAAAGAAAGGGACAAGGTACCCTCTGGCAAATTATCTATCTTTTGATAAAACCAGTAGTAAATATCAAAGATTTGTGTGCAGTTTGTCATTAGAAACTGAACCTCAAACCTTCAGTGAATCCAGCAAAGATGAGAGGTGGATTGAGGCTTTAAAACATAAAGTCAAGGCCCTGGAAAAAAAACCACACTTGGGAGGTAGTTGACATGCCTCCAGATAAGAACATTATTGGTTCAAAGTGGGTGTACAAAGTAAAGTATAAGGCTAATGGTGAAATAGAGAGGTTTAAAGCAAGATTGGTAGCCAAGGGATATAGCCAACTAGAAGGATTAGATTATTATGACACCTTCTCTTCAGTAGCCAAAATGGTTACTGTAAGAAGTGTCATTGCCTTAGCAGTATCATAAGGATGGAACATGTATCAAATGGACGTTTACAATGCCTTCGTGGAAGGTGACTTAGAGAAAAAGGTGTACATGGAAATGCCAGATGGATTCAAAGAAGGAAGGCAGCACCAAGTCTGCTGACTGATCAAGTCATTATATAGACTTAAACAAGCATCCAGACAGTGGAATATAAAGCTTACTTCAGCACTACTCAATGCAGGATTTACTCAGAGTAGCTATGATTACTCACTTTTTACTTTGAAAAGATCAGAAAGAATGAAGGTGATCCTGGTTTATGTAGATGATCTTCTGATAACAGGTGACAATGTAAAGATGATAAATGCAGCAAAAGATACTTTACATCAGCATTTCAAGATCAAATACTTAGGTGAGCTTAAGTACTTTTTAGGGATTGAAGTTCTAAGATCTCCAAGTAGAGTGATCTTAAGCTAGAGAAAATATATTCTGGAACTCTTATCTGATACAGGGCTTACTGGTGCTAAACCAGCTTCCACTCCATTAGAGACTAACATCAATCTAACATCTGTTGAAGTAGATGAAATAAAAGGTGTTAAAGGAGATGTTGTGCTGAAAAATGTCACACTATATCAAAGACTAGTTGGAAAATTGATATATGCAACCATAACAAGGCTTGATATCATCTATGTAGTGCAAACACTTAGTCAATTCATGCAACAGCCAAAGAAATCTCATCTGGAAGCTGCAAATAGAGTAGTAAGGTATCTAAAAGGAATTGTAGGACAAGGGATTTGGCTCAAGGCACATCCTACTACAGAGTTAATTTGTTGGTGTGACTCAGATTGGGCTGCATATCCAAACACTAGGAGGTCTGTTATAGGCTATGTGGTGCAATTTGGTGGTTTATTGGTATCATAGAAGTCTAAGAAACAACACACTGTTTCTAGGAGCTCAGCTGAGACAGAATATAGGAAAATGGCCTCAACCTTGGTAGAAGTAACATAGTTGGTAGGGTTGTTTGCAGAACTAAGGGTACCAATCACCAAGCCTATTACCATTTTATCTAATAGCAAGTCAGCTATTCAACTGGCTGCAAATTCTATTTTTCATAAGAGGACCAAACATATTGAGGTAGACTGTCACTTTATCAGAGACAAGATCAAGGAAGGGTTGGTTTAGCCAATGTATGTACAGACTTGTCAACAAGTTGCAGACATTCTCACCAAGAGCTTGAGTCATGATCAGCACTCACACCTCCTAAGCAAGCTTGGTGTGCTCAATATTTTACACCCTGCAGCTTGAGGGGGAGTACTGAAACTTATTGTGGAAACTATCACATTTGTACAGCTATAGCAGTTAGTTGGAGCATTTAGTTGGTTAGAATAGCAGTTACTGTTCCATTGTTTTAATCTTGATGTGGCTAGTTGTTGCTTGTAGAGAAAAGTGAGTTAGTTGGTGAGTTGTTAGTGAGCTATTAGGAAACTTCTAGATACTCATGTGATGAGCATGTGAACTTATAAATAGATGTAATTAGTTCACATTGTAGCTAACTCTTGACACAAAAATTATCTTAGCTCAACATTTTCACTCTTCTTCCTTTTCTCCATTCTTTTCCTTCGAGCTTGGTAACTGCTATAATGGCAACTATATGTGAATCTAAATAGAATAGCAGCTATTTTAATAAAAGAACATTTTGTTAAATTTGATATTACTTTAATTTAGGACCACAAGATTCAAAAGTCTTCTTTATTTTCTTAAACTTCATTACAAGTCAAATTAGATCATTCTTTTTTAAGCGAAGTGAGTATATAACTAACATAGGAATTCGGTCAAAGTTACTAGATGGCTCGACCAAATAATGCTCTAGTAACCTTCAGTATCTCTTATTTAGTGCCAGAAGAATCTATTTTGATATTCTCTCCATTTTTATTTGTTTGGCTGATTTTAACTTGGCACAAAATTTAAGAAAATAATGAGGATTTTTAAATCTTATGATCTTAAACAAAATATTGGTAGAATGTATCAAAAAAAAACTAAATTGTGGTCTTAAATATATGATGTGGAAGTTAGAATTAAAGAGTTGACAAAAAAGAAAGTAGACATTCTTTTTCAAATGGACTTAAAAGAAAAGTAAACAAACAAATTGCAACGGGGAGTATTATTCTGATATTGGTTCACAAGTTGGACGACTTAAGGATGTTTCTTCTGTTGGTTTTATGCCGGGGTGGATGTTTTATAGAAAGATATGCAACGACAACATGAGAAAGACAAGTTAGCATCTACACAGCCGAAGAGGAAAAAAATGACAAAATATGAAAGAGAAAGCATAGGAAAGAAGTACTTCATGCACATACAGAAGAAAACTAAAAAGTTCAGACAAAATATGTTCAAGAGAAGATATAAATCCTGAGTTCTTGAGAACCAATGTGGAACGTTATCACTGTTATAAAGTATCAGACCTTATATAGATGAAGAAAGAAAGGTGTTTTTCTGGTTTTTGCGTTGTTGGCAGCTAAACATGATAAAATTAACAGTTTCTTCATGATGATGATTTTCTACAGCTTGTGCCTGCTGATTTTGCTGCTTCTCTACGATTGTGAATACCTTTTCACATAACCATATTTTTTAGATGCCCTACATTTCTTATCCAGATCCGGAACCAACGATACTTTCATTGTGGGGAGCTTTTTTGCAGTGTGGACATCGCCTCCTTTCTCTCCAAGCTTGCCTAAGACAGCTTTATTTCTTTATGCAATGGCCTTTTTCCACCAAAACTTGTTTGAACTTTGCATTTTTACTTTCTATCAACACTTCCTCATTGCTCTCCTCCACCCTCGACAATCTTCTTTGTTCAGTTATTTATAGAGCATTTACAAGCTCCGACATAGTTACTTTTTCCTCCATCCTCGACAAATCTTCTTTGTTCAATTATTTATAGAGCATTTACAAGCTCCTGTTGGGCTCAAGTTGAAGTGAATTTGTGTGAATGAAAAATGGAGAAAAATAGTGGAGGGAAAGTGAGTCCACACTAAAAAGGAAAGTGTGCTCAAAATGAGGAAAGTCTACTAAATTCTTCCACATTGGTGGGAGAAAGAAACTTTCATGTATTTATATTGAGAAACACATCCCCACTTAGATAGTGAGACAAGAACAAAGAGGTGCTTCACGCTATTGCTGCTACTTGACTCGACTTTGGCTTTGGAACGATCTATGAGATTAATTTTTTAAACAAATTTTATTTGAGACTTAAAAACAAGTGAAATTTAATCCAAAGAATCCGGTAGAAATATTTTTCTCCATATGCGGGCGCATTTTGAACGCCATGTAAACGCATGCACAACACACCTCAAAAGGATGTGACCCGTCAAGGTTAAAGGCATACTATTTCACGCAAAAGAGTGATCTGCGCGTGCACCTGTTAACCTGCAGACACAGGTGTAGCGCAGAAGCTACTAGAATCTGCACAATGTCACCTACGATTGCAGGTCAAGTGCAGTTCCAGCATAGACTGGGCGCAGGTGATGTGACTGTATAGAAAAGGTGCTTTTTTCCAGAACCAATGTCTCCTTTCTGAAGGGACACCTTATGGCTATAAATACTTGACGTATTCCTTAGGTATAGACATGATTTTTGATAGCTAAAAACACTTTTTGTCTTCTAAAAACTCATTGTGATCATATCTCATTGAGTGAGTTCGAGGAATCCGATAGTTTGAGATAACTCTACTGTCAGTTTGTAAGTCATTTTATCCTGGGAGAAAAATTTCGTAACCTTGGGTACTTGAGGAAAATTATTTCCTTAAGGACACTCTGTGAATTCGAAGGACTTGACTTTAATTTCTGTTTCATCTTATTTCTTAACTAGAACACACTTCTTTGATAGGTCATTTTTGATCTTGTGTTGAAGGTTTTGAAACTTTAAGTTGTTCTTGAAAATTTTGGTCTTGAACTTAGTTGAAGTTTACACAAAGTAACATACAGATCATTGTACTACCCAAAACAACAATCTTAAGGAAATAATTTCAAAATCCATATTGTTTGGTTTCTATAGATTAAAGCTTTAGGCTTTCTACTTCGCTTGAATTTAATATGTGATTTGAAGACATAAAAACTTCATCACAAGTTAAAGGTCATTCGTGTAACGATTGAAAGTCATAAAAACTTCATCGTTAAACTAGAAACAAGGGGTGTTTAAAGTTGCTACAACTTTATAAGTAGTATTTTGATATACTAAAATTGACTGTATTTTTGTGACAAAAAATGACTACTAACAATCATGTGAATGATGCTAGGACGAGTGTGGCAGCAACTAATGTTGGCACGAGTCGTACGAGTGCTCCGCAGGCAATGGCACTAACAAAGAAACCTGAAAAAACATGAGTGTTGATTTTAAAAGGAGGCAACAGAAGATGTTCTTCTACCTTACAACTTTATGTCTTTAAAGATTTACCTTTAAAGAAGCTCCAGTGTTGCCCGAAGGAGCTTCGGACCAAGAGTGATTTGTGTTTATAGAGGCGTGGAAACATTCTGATTTCCTATGTAGGAATTACATTCTAAGTGGCCTCCAAGATGACTTGTACAACGTGTATAGTGGAATGAAGATATAAAAAGATTTGTGGGGTGCGCTAGAAATAAAATACAAACTGAGAATGATGGAACCAAGAAGTTCTTTGTCTCAAGATTCCTTGAGTATAAAATAATTGACAACAAGTCTGTTGTATCTCAAGTACAGGAACTGTAAGTGATTAGCTGCAATCTCCTTGCGGAAGGTATGAGTTTGGTAAATACCTTAGTTGAACATGTTAATAATGTTCTTAATGTTCACATAAACTTTATTGTAGATTTGGTTGTAAACGAGGCATTTCAAGTCGCTGCAATAATAGAGAAGTTGCCACCTATGTGGAAGGACTTCAAGAACTACTTGAAATATAAATGAAAAGAGATGACAGTCGAAGATCTCATAATAAGACTACGCATTGAAAAGACAACAATGCCACGAAAAGAAGGTCGAAAAGAAATTCTGCAATGAGTGGAGCAAACATTGTAGAAGACGACCACAACAACTAAAAAAAACTAAAGAAAGCTGAATAAGAAAGCAATCAACCTAAGAATAAATTCAAGGGGAAATGTTTTAATTATGGAAAGATTAGCCACAAGTCAACATATTATCGTGCCCCAAAGAAAGGTAAAAAGAAGGACCAAGCAAATATGGTTGAATCTAAGAAAGAAATGGACGATTTGTGTGCCATGTTGTTTGAATGCAACTTGGTGGGAAATCCTCGAGAATGGTGGATGGATTCCGGTGCCACCTACCACGTTTGTGCAAATAAGGAGTTGTTTGCTGCATTTACTCTAACTCAAGGCGAAGAGAATATCTATATGGCAAACTCCACAACTGCAAAAGCTGAAGGAACAGGAAAGGTCTGCCTGAAAATGACATCTGACAAAGTGTTGACTTTGAACAATGCCTTATATGTACCGGAGTTACAAAAGAACTTGATTTCTGTTCACTTCTTGATAAAAATAGATTCAAATATGTGTTTGTTTTCTGAAAATTGTACTTAGTTGTTTTCTGAAAATTGTACTTAGTAAAGGAGAAGTGTACGTAGGAAAAGGCTATACCTCACTGAGGGCCTATTCAAATGAATGTAATGAATGTTGAAATCAATAAAAGTTTTGTTTCCTCTTACTTGATTGAGTGTAATGATTTGTGGTATGATTGATTAGGATATGTCAATTACAAAATATTGCGAAAACTAATTAACTTAGAAATTTTTCCAAACTTTGAGTGCAACGAATCAAAATGTCAAATGTGTGTGGAATCAAAGTATGCTAAGCATCCATATAA
Organism: Capsicum annuum; assembly: GCF_002878395.1. Lineage (NCBI taxonomy): Eukaryota > Viridiplantae > Streptophyta > Magnoliopsida > Solanales > Solanaceae > Capsicum > Capsicum annuum. The sequence continues at coordinate 1,204,867 of NC_061112.1, forward strand.
ATCTGTTGAAAGGAATTTCAATCCCTTAGACTTAATCCATACTGACATTTGTGATATAAAGTCAATACCATCTCGTGGTAGGAAAAAGTATTTTATCACTTTTATTGACGATTGTACTAGATACTGTTATGTCTATTTGCTAAACAGTAAGGATGAAGCAATAGATGTATTTAGGCAATATAAAACAGAATTTGAAAATCAGTAAGATAAAAAGATCAAAACTATAAGAAGTGATAGAGGAGGAGAATATGAATCTCCCTTTGTAAAAATATGTATAGATAATGGACTTGTCCATTAAACTACGACACTGTATTCACCTCAATATAATGGAATTACGAAAAGGAAAAACCAAACCTTAAAGGAAATGATGAATGTCTTACTAATAAGTTCAGGTTTACCACAAAACTTGTGGGAGGAAGCTATCTTTATAGCTAACCGAATACTTAATAGAGTGACACATAGTAAGACATGATTAATTCCATATGAAAAATGGAAAAGAAGGAAACCCAACTCAAAATATTTCAAAGTGTGGGAGTGTCTAGTAAAAGTCCAAGTTCTTATGCGTAAAAGGGTAAAAATAGAACCTAAGATAGTTGACTGCGTGTTTATAAGATATGATAAAAGTAGTGAAGCATGTCGGTTTTCAATTCATAAATCTAAACATTCGGATATCAATGAAAATACGGTAATTGAATTGGATATTATTGAATTTTTCGAACACATTTATCCGTATAAAACTAGACATGAACAGTCTAGTGGAGGGTCTAAACGACCTCGAAATGAACTAAGTGAGGATATAAATAATGATGAGAATCCAAGACGTAGTACATTTCAAAAAATGTCAACTTTGTTTGGATCAGATTTCATAATATTTCTCTTAGAAAATGAGCCTCAAACATTTAAAGAAGCGATGGTGTCTTCAGACTCGTCCTTTTAGAAAAGGCAGTCAATAGTAAGATTAATTCAATATTAAGCAACCATACGTAGGAATTGGTTGATCTTCCTCCAGGAAATTAAGCTTAAGGTTCTAAATGGATCTTCAAAAGAAAAAATAAAAGCGGATGGTACTTTGACAATACAAGGCAAGACTTGTAGTAAAAAGCTTTAAACAAAAGAAAGGTCTTGATTACTTTGATACATACTCACTTATAATGAGGATAACATTAATTCGGATATTAATTGCCTTGGCGGAGGTATATGGTCTTAAAATCCATCAGATGAATGTAAAAACAACATTCTTCAATGGAGAATTGGAAAAAGAAATTTACATGGAACAGCCTGAGGGTTTTATGGTTCTAGGTAAAGAAAAGAATGTGTGTAAGCTTGTAAGTCACTCTATGGACTAAAACAAGCACCTAAATAGTGACATACGAAGTTTGACCAAACCATGTTGGCAAACGGTTTTAAGATAAATGAATGTGATAAATGTGTTTACATTAAAGATGCTCCAAATCAAAAGGTCATTGATTGTTTGTATATGGATGATATGTTGATCATCAGTGGAGACATTTCTGACATAAATGCTACGAAATGAATACTTGAGAGCAAGTTTGATATGAAAGACCTTGGAGTTGCGGATGTGATCTTAGGAATAAGAATCCATAGAACTCCATAAGGGTTGGCATTGCCATAGTCTCATTATATCAAAAAGGTACTTGACAAATTTAAGTATTTGGAATTGGGTACTGCCAAGACTCCATTGGATGTGAGCTTCGCATTTCAAAAGAATGAAGGTAAAAGTGACTCACAGTTAGAATACATAAGAGTGTTGGGATGTTTAATGTATATAATGAATTGTACACGACCAGATATAGCATGTGCTATTAGTAAGTTGAGTCGGTACACAAGTAATCCCAATAAAACTCATTGGATGGCAATGAAAAGAGTTTTGGGGTATCTTAAATACACTCAAGACTATGCTTTGTGTTATAATAAATATCCCACGGTACTTGAAGGATATGGTGATGCAAATTGGATCACCGGATCGAATGAAGTAAAATCCACGAGTGGATATATATTTACTATAGGTGGAGGAGCAGTCTCTTAGAAATCTTCCAAACAGACATGTATTGCTGTAACGCCCCAAAAATAGGTCCCGAGACATCACACGGTGCTCAAGACTATAAGTAGTCTCAACCTAACCCTGTAAGCCTTCTACTAAATCTGAAACTCATAATAGAGAAATATAAACATATAATCAATGTTGGAATGCTGAATTCTGTCTGATCTAAACTGGAATTAACTGAACATCATATCTGACAATACTTGACTTAAAAGTCTGGACAATCAACATTTGTAATCTGATTTATAACTAGCAATCTGACAAGCCTCTACTACTAATAACTAGAGAGCCGCTGGGTTAGACCCCCAGCTGACTCAATCTGACTGAAAATAACTAAATAGGCTACTTTAATGAACTGAAAGTCTAAATAACTAGGTCCCTAAACTATGAGGACTCACCAACTATAGGGATGTAGATATAGATGCTCACGGTCTATCACGCTGCTGGAACTAAGCACCTGGACCTACATTATTAAACAGTGTAGCACATAGACATATATGTCGATCAATACTTTTGGAATGTACAGAGGATGGGAGGTGACTGCATTAGTAAAATAATATCTCAATGTTCATAAAAATTTATGAAAGAATACATGCTAAGTGTAATGACTCACATTGGCTTGAATAACTAAAAGCTGAAAATCATAAATCATAAATGATAAAACAGACTATGTAAGTCTTGTGAGCCATCACATTTAGTTCTAAAAGTTGTACTTGTACTCTATCTTTAAATTATGTAGTCTAAGTATAGAAAGGGCTCACTTTTACTTTTGTAAACTGAAAGCTAAAATCTCATGACTAATATCTAATGTAAAATAATATCTGAATAAAACTGGGAGCCCTCACACTTAAATTCTAAAGATTTTCTATGTGTCTTTGCTATTAGGAAGGTTCTTCTAACAAACATAAACCATGTGAGCTATCATGGAGTCCAATGTCTAGTTCCCCTAAAGGGAAAACCTCACATTGGGGAGAGGTGTCATACTCTTGCCAGGGAGTATAACCTGAGCTAAGTGATCACAATCTATATCTGTATCCATACACAAATGGAATATAATCTGAATCTGTACCTGCGTTGGCTCATAGTTCTGGAGAAATAGGATGTGCTAAGCCCACACTTCTCTCTCAGTGCTAAATACTACTCTCTTTAATTTGTATGCTCATTTTGGAGGAAATCCACTTTAAAACTAGCATAAGGGTTTACTATGAAAATCGGTTATGCATCTATTTACTTTAAACTGTAATCAAAACTGTAATTAAAAGTGATAAAGTGGATTCCATATCTCAGCTAAGGATCAAAAGATCAACATGTTCAAAAACTGAATATAAACTAATCATAGGATACTTAAAAGCATAATCTTCTTGGAATATCAATATTCAAAATAGGGATTAATAACCCATGCTTTAACTCATGTCAAATCATCATAAGGTTCATGCTTGATAATCAAAATCTTGAAATTTCCTTAACAATTCTAGTCAAGACAATGAAATTCAATTCTCAATATATGTAAAACCAAGTCAAACATATGGATACGTAAAATAGAGATGCAATTCAATATTCAAATAACTTGTAACATCATAAACATCAAATAATGATAACTGGGTATAAACCCTATACTCAAATCATGTATATTCACGTATATTCAAGTTTAAAAACTAGTTTTGGGCACAAGGATGAAAGAGTTATCCTTGTTCATGACCCCACATACCTTAATTGACTAAATTGATGAACGGACTTGACTTTGAATTCCTATATGTGTTCTTGAAGATTGTTTATTGAAGTTCTTGAACCGAGAAACTCGAATTTTGAATTATCTTAGAAAAGAAACAGTGAATTTTGGATTTCTTAAAGTTTAAAATTACAGCTCTAAGGTTTTGTAGAGAGGAATTCGATGAATAATGAGTATATTTTGCTAAAAAATACACTTAATCTTCTGTTTTTGCGATTTAGGGGCTTGTTAAAAGAAAAAACTACCCTTGAGGATTTAAATCCAGCAACTGGAATATCAATCACGACCTCACCGCGACGCACCAAATGGGTAATCATGATACCCACCGCGACACGATGACTCACTAAAAATAGGACTATTGTTGATTTGGGTGTCACCGCAACGCAGTGAGTGGGCCATCGCGATACCCACTGTGATGCGGTGGAATTGCGGTGACCCTCTAAAAATTAACAATTTTTTTTTACACTCCACTGCGATGTGGTGACCTCTTGACGCATACTCACTATGACACGATGAAATTGTGGTGAGCTGCTAGAATTCCAATCCAAACACCACCCAATACTAGTCCAAAAAATCCAAAACTTTCCCAAGATATGCTACTTACACCCCTGAATATAATTCAACTCAAAAATCATCATCTCGAGGTTTAGAAAGTCAACTTAAAAATCTTCAGAGTTTAAAGAGAGTCGAAAGTGACTAAACCCCTCAACACTTAACTTTATTTTCAGGTTCTAAGTGTTATGGGCACATACTAGGGGCTGAGTTGAACTAAAAAAGTGTGAGGTATTACAATTGCTTGTTCCACAATGGAATCAGAGTTTATCGTATTGGATACAGCCGGTGAAGAAGCAGAATGGCTCTGGAATTTCTTGAAAGATATTCCTTATTGGCCCAAACCAGTGGCACCGGTATGTATACACTATGATAGCCAAGCAACAATAGGTAAGTCAGGGAGCATGATGTATAATAGTAAATCTCGTCACATAAAATGGAGACATAATACTATTAGAGAATGTTTCTCTAGTGGAATTAACACTATTGAATATGTGAAGTCAATGGATAATGTGTTGAATCCACTTACAAAAATCCTATCTAGAGAGAGAGTTGAGATAAAATCCAAGGGAATGAGTTTATGGTCTAAGATAAGTCAGCATGGCGGTAACTCTGCCTAGAAGACTAGAATCCCAAGAGCTAGGTTCAAGGAGATCAAACAAAGTTATGTCTGACAAGTTCAACATTGTAAATATACCCAACCAATTCTCATGATGCAGACAATCTTTAGAAAATAAGGATAAGATTTATAGTGTGAAGTCTTCTAATGATTAACTAAATTTGGAAGATTTAACCAAATAGTTTAATCTATAGGATTAAACATTTAGAAATAACCTATGTAAGGGCGAAGTGGAAGTTGCTTCAATGAGAATGTTGGTAAATGCCTATTATCTAAGCCCTCATAAAATCGAGACGTGTTCATGGCTGAAAAAAACAAAACCATGAGAACCATACATGATAAAAGGCTGGTTGTGTAACATGTGTTGTCTAGGTGTACATTAATTTTCAAAGGTTCAAAGATATCAAATCTACTGATTGACCGAGTGCATCTGATGCATGTTCACTATGGAAAGTTCAAAGGAAAACCCACTTATCTAGATACAATCAGTCTTTGCTTGATGATCACATGCTTGTCCGTAAATTCTTCATAAGATAGCCATTCCCCATTTATGTGGGGGATTTTTGGATTCAAGTTGAAGTAAATGTGTGTGAATAGAAAATGGAGGAAAATAGTGGAGAGAAAATGAGTTCACTCTAAAAAGGAAAGTGTGCTCAAAATGAGGAAAGTCTACTAAATTATCCCACATTGGTGGGAGAAAGAAACTTTCATGTGTTTATATTGAGAAACACATCTCCACTTGGATAGTGAGGCAAGAACAAAGTGGTGCCTCATGCCATCTTCATCGTTGCTTGCTCGGCTAGGTTCGGCTTGACTTTGGCTTCGGATTTGAGTTTGAATTTTTCAAATGATCGATCGATGAGATTAATTTTTTAGACAAATTTTATTTGAGACTTGAAAAACAAGTGAAATTAAATCCAAAGAATCTGATATAAATGTTTTTCTCCATATTTGGGTGTATTTTAGATGCCAAATGCATGCACAACACACCTCGAAGGGATGCAACCCTTGGAGGTAAAAGGCATATTATTTCGCGAGGAAAAGTTATTTGCGCATTCACCTGGTCACCTGCGGACGCAGGTGCACTGCAGGTGTAGTGCAGAAGCTACTGGAATCTGCACAATATCACCTGCGGTCACAGGTTAGGTGCAGTTCTAGCACAGACTAGGTGCAGGTGACGTGACTGTACAGAAAAGGTGTCTTTTTCCGGAACCAATGCTTCCTTTTTGAAGGAATACCTTATGGCTATAAATACCTGACGTATTTCTCAGGCATAGACATAATTTTTAATAGTTAAAATATTTCTTGTCTTCTAAAAACTCATTGTGATCATCTCTCGTTGAGTGAGTTCGAGGAATCTGATAGTGTGAGGTACCGTTACTGTCAAATTGTAAGCTATTTTATCGTGGGAGAAAAATTTTACAACCTCAGGTACTTGATGGGAATTATTTCCTTAAGGACTCTCCGTGAATTCAGAGGACTTGGCTTTAATTTTTGTTTTATCTTATTTCTTAACTATAACACACTTCTTTGATAGGTCATTTTTTATCTTGTGTTGAAGGTGTTAAAACTTCAAGTTGTACTTGACAAGTTTGGTCTTGAACTTATTTGAATTTTATACAAAGTAACATATAAATTATTGTACTACCCAAAACAATAGCTGAGACATAGTTATTTTGTTAAGATATTCAGAGTCTTCAATAAAGGGGAGCCTTCGAGTATTTGGTAAAGTTTTTATCCTATTACCAGGAGGTCATGGGTTCAAGAATTGAAAATATCATCTATCAGAAATACAAGGTAAGGATACGTATAATAGACCCTTGTAATCGGGCCCTTCCTCTTCCCTGGGCCTTGTGCATAGCCTAGAGCTTTAGTCTAGGTTACCCTTTTTTTCTTTGAGAGTCTTCGATATATAGGAAATTATTTATTTAAACATATCCAGAGGGATTACTAAGACCTTGTCCATAAGTTTCATTATCTAGATTAACACCCAACAACCTGATCTAATTCAACACCTTCAAAAGCTTTTCAGGGAACTACTTGATAATTTATGTATCTTTCATCTTCAAGGCCTCAATGTATTTTCCTAGCTTTCATTCTACTTTGAAACTTTTTCTTAAGTTTGTCTAATCTTTCCTTTGTTACTTAACAGTACATATATTTAGATACAGATCAACACTGGAAACTTCCCAGCAGTCAAATTTCACTATATCCTACAAACTATAAGACACCATGGATTCAGAAGCAGAGTTGAAATATGATATCTATAACTGATGAGGGAAAATATATGCTAAAGAAACTATTGTTAGCCATGCGTTTATTCACATATTCAATTGTTCCAATTTGGTTGGAATTCAATTTAATTAATAATTATCTTTTTTCCATTTAATTATTTTATCTGTAAATTTTTGTCATTGTTATTTCCTGCAATCGAAAACCAGAAAATTGATAGAGAAATGAAAGTTCTAAGCCCATAGTACACTGTATTTCCTAAGAGAATTTAATCTCCACACAATTACATAAGGTTTGAATTAGTTCCTCCCAGGATAGAATAGAACATTATTCTGCAATAATAAAAATTACAAAACTTCAGCAAATTCAACAAATAGAGTAAATCAAACTTACTTTAGTTTCTTTTGAAAGAAGAAAGTTTTAAACTTAATAAAATAATATATTTTGTATCCTTCATTTGAGGAAAAATATAAATATTTATAGCCCAAAGGTTCATGCTTCAGAAAGGAAGCAATGGTTAAAGAAAAGTCATAACTTTTCAAAATGTCGCCTAACCTACAGGCCCATCTGCGATCGCAAATGAGCCACATGCAGTCCCAGGTCATCCCATGACCAAAACAGAAAGTTTTCATCTGACCTACAAACCCCATCTGTGTTTGTAGATGGTGACCTATGCTATCAGGTCCCTTTTTCATTTCCAAACAGTGCCTCAAAGGATTGCGTCCCTTCGAGGTACATTGTGACATGCAACTGTACTTGCTCATAAGCGTATGCAAATGTAGAAATTTCTGTTTTGATTTTTGGAGCATTAACTCTTACATTTTAAATGAATTTTGTCTAAAAAGATAGTCACTCAATCATTTGTCAAATCCAAATTCGAAGCCGAAGCTGAGCAAGCGATAATGACGACGGAGCAAGGTTTGCCTTCTTTTTTTCTCACTATCCACATAAAGGACATTTCTATATTTATACATACAAAAGTTCTTTTCTTCCACCAATGTGGGAGAATACTTCTTTCATAAAGTGAAGATTCATTATTCACTTTTCCTCTATTTTCCATTAACATTTTGTCAACCAAACCCAATAGTCTCCCACATGAATGGATTATGACAATTTTTTATGAAAAACTATGTAATCTACAAATAAGAATCAATTGTATCTAGGTAAGTAGGTTCTCTATTTTACAGCGTCCAAGCGCACATGCAAGTGTATGTGATCTACCAAGTAGTAAAGTGGCCTTCAAGAAAATAGAGTATCAATCCAATAGGGACTTGTTCCAACAAATATTCAATTCTAGTTTAACTTCTAAGATTAATTTGATGCAAAGATAACCAAAAAGATTTTTGAATATTGTAAATTGCAAGTAAAGTAAACAATGCGTAAAATAAAAGTCTTAAAATAATCAATGGAGTAAAGCCCAGGGTTAAAGCACTTTGAACAATCATACTATGTTATTGAACTTCATTCGTTAACTTGCTTATCTTGGTTGTTGATTCGTAGGGTTAATTGTATGATCATGTTCTCCTGAACTCTAACCGTTTACCTAATTTGGTCATTACAACTACATCATTGAGCGGGGATGTAATAATCCAATTAACTTCTTTTAGATATCATTTTGAATCAAGTAAGGCATCTAAGTACATACCTGTCCTAGACGCTAATTTGAATTCCTTATTTCATAAAAGAATACAAACCATACTTTGTTTATTCTCATGTTCTATCTCCCTATTCCCTCTCCCGAGATCACAAGGTTGGCAATTGATATATGCTAAGGGTGATCAAGCCTCAAAATAGTTAAATCAAGAATAAACAAACAACCAATAATGATAAGACAATTAAACAAAAATAATCTAAAATAATAGTACTCATGTTCCTGTCTTTAACCCTGAAAAGAGGACGTTTAGTCATGCATAGTCATATTCATAATCACAAGATTATAATTAACAACTAAGAACATGAATAAACTAAATTAAAATAAGAAAAACCTAAAAGATGAAGTTTTAGCAACCCCTCAATCTCCAAAATACATCCAAGAATTATTAAAAACATATACAATGATGTACTTATAGCATTAGGGGTATGCCAAAACCGTGTTGGACAAGGAAACAATTTCTGACCGTGGTTGAACTTAGTGGCATAGCGCGGTGGTGAATGTGTTGGTGATAGTGACACGGCGCATCGACAATATCATTGGTCACATCAATAGTTATAGCATTACTGGTATGGTGCATCGTGTCTATATCGCGTTAGCTCACTGGAATTAGCCTCCAAAATAAATTCAAAGTGTTGAACATCTTATCTTTTTTCCATGCCTTTTGTAGTGCATTACTAATGAATTTCCAATCATTTTATCATCAATATATCACCATATTCACCTCACAAAGATTCCTACATCATAACACACCACATATTAGATACAATAACAACATAATATCCATAACGATGAATCAAAATAAGAGCTAAGATAAGGCTAGTTCCCATGATCTTCCACTTTATGTTCCAACCCTTGACTTAATCAATTTTGACTTTGCATATTACAAACAAGTTATTCCACTTATAATTATAAATTTAAACCATTTGGAACTCATTAAACACATTAGAATCAAACAAAGCCAACTAGACACACAACTAGCTCAAGCTAGTAAAACTAGTTTCTTCGATTGAACTCTAAATGACTCAATTAAGTACAAACTTGCTTGAAAATACTTAGAACCATTGTAATCACGTACTTAGACATTTATATGCTTATTTATATCCTATTTACACATAACACACATGAATTTTTCTTAAAACAAAGATAAATAAGCTAGAATAGTGACACTAGAATGCATAAATACACCAATATCACTCTTAAACTTTTTATAGTGAACACAAATAATCCTTAGGCAATTAATAGATTTGATATTCTTGAACTGTCGATCTTTCATGTATACCTTGGAAACATATGCTACATCATTAACCCTTAACCGTTCTTGATTCTCATTATTTTATTCGTTTCAACTATGAACACGTCCTGATTTCATGAGTGCATAGAGAACTGGTCTTACTCTTGCTCTTGAAGCGGCTTACACTTTACACTCACATAGGTGATTTATAAATATTTAATTCTATAGATAAAATATTTGATCATCCTTACCAAACTTAAAACCCATTAAAAAGCTTTAAACATTAAGTCTTATCCTTATTTCTTGAATATTGTCATATCATGGAAATGGATATACTTTCAGTGATAATGTTGAACTGTCATTCATAATTTTTTTTATCTCCTTGCACCTAGATCTTGGAATATCCAGTTAACTACGTAGAGTTACCATTACAATGACTTGTTCTAAGTTATAATCCCATTTCTTTTGATGATTTATCAACAGCCTCTCTAGTTAGTTCTTTTGTAAGCAGATCCAACATATTATCTTTTGAATTTACATACTAAATTGTGATAATTCCAGTATTGTGTCATCATTATATATGATGTGACTTTTTGTTATACATTACATTTTCAGCTCATCCTATTGCCGCTTGACTATCATAATGTATACATATAAGAGCCGCTGCTTTTGGCCAAAGAGAAATATCTTTTAAGAAATTTCATAATCATTCTGTTTCTTCACTGGCCTTAATATAAAGTAATAAACTCATATTTCATTATAGAGAGAGAAATGCATGTCAGTTTGGATGATTTCAAAGAGACTGCTTCTCCACCAAGAGTAAATATATATTCAATCGTGGATTTTACTTTATTTGATCTGGTGATCCAGTTTGCATTACTATATCCTTCAACCACTGCAGGATATTTACTGTATTATAATGCAAAATATTGAGTGTGTCTAAATATTTCAAAAATCATTTCATTGTCATCTAATGAGTTTTATCAAGATTTACTTGTGTATAGACTCAATTTGCTTATGAAACAAGCTATATCTGGTCTATTACAATTCATTACATACATCAAACTTTCTAACACTCTAGGTTAGTCCATTGGGACTTGTTTTGACCTTAATTCTTTGTGAGAGCAAGATTCATATTAATTGGAGTCTTTGCAACTTTGAAGTTCAAATACTTGAATATTTCAAGTATCATGTCAATGTAATGAGTTTGAGACAAAGCCAGACCTTGAGGAGTCTTAAGAATTTTAATTTCTAAAATCAAATCCGCAACTCCTAAGTCTTTCATATCAAATTTTCTAGCAAGCATATGCTTAGTAGCATTTACGTTGGAAATGTCTTTACTCATTATCAATATATCATCAACATATAGATAGACAATGATAATATAATTTGGAGTGTTCTTGATGTAGACACATTTATCACACTCATTAATCTTAAATCTATTTGCCCACGTTGTTTGATCAAATTTTGCATGTTATTATTTGGGCTCTTGTTTTAGTCCATAAAGTGACTTTACAAGTCGACATACATTCTTTTCTTTTTGAAATTGCAAATCCTTCAGGTTTATCCATGTGTACTTCTTTCTTTAGTTCTCCATTTAAGAAGGCGGTATTCATATTCATTTGATGAATTTGAAGACCGTACATAACGGCTAATGCTATCAACACTCTAATCAACATGATTCTAGTTACTGACGAGTACGTATCGAAATAATCAAGTCCTTCTTACTGTGTGAAGCCTTTGACAACTAGTCTTACCTTATATTTATTAATAGTGTCATCATCTTTCATTTTATTTTTAAGAATCCATTTAGAACCCAATGATTTATTTCTTGGGAAAAGATCAACCAATCGTTATGTATGATTATTCAATATGATTTATATTTCACTATTGATTGCCTCTTTTCAATATGGTGCCTCTGAGGACGACGTTGCTTTTTTAAAAGTTTAAGGCTCATTCCCTACTAAGAATCTCAAGAAATCGAGATCAAAGAAAGTTGATATCTTTTGGTGTTTGCTACGTTTTGGACTTTCCTCATTAGGTGTACTTTCTTTGATTCTTTTTGATGTCGTTTAGATTTTTCACTAGAATATTCAAATTCATTCTTGTACATATAAATATTTTCAAAAAGTTTAGCATTATCTGATTCAATTATCATATTCATACATATGTCAGGGTTTTCTAATTTAATATGTCTTGTTATTTATTGTATATTCAGTGAAAATACATTCAATCATTTTCGGTTCTATTTTAATTATTTATTATTTAGGCACTTGCACTTTAGTCAAACACCCTCACACTTTGAAATATTTTAAGTTGGATTTTCGTTTTTTTCATTTCTCATATGGAATAGACTTTGTTTTATCACGGGGTACTCAATTGTGTATTCAATTTGCTGTTAGAATAGCTTTACCACACAAGTTCTATGGTAAATCAGAACTTATCAAAAAGGCATTCATCATCTCCTTAATATTCTATTTTTTCTTTCCGCAATTTTATTATATTGTGGAGTGTATGGGGCAGTTGTTTGATGAATAATGTCATATTCCAAACATATTTCTTCAAAAAAAGATGCATATTGATCACCCCTATCACTTATAATCATTTTAATTTTCTTATATAGTTGTGTTTCAACTTCGTTCTTGTATTGCTTGAATGCGTCAATTTTTTCATCTTTGTTATTAAGTGGATAAACATAAAAATATCGAGCATTGTTATGAATAAAATTTATGAAGTAATTTTGGATCATTAAGTCTTAAGTTTTAAATGAATTTTGTCTAAAAAGATAATCTCTCGATTTGAAGCCGAATCCAAGCTGAATGAGCAGCGACAACGGCGCGAGGCTTGTCTTATTCTTGCCTCACTATCAACATGAAGGAACAGTTCTATATTTATACATACAAAAGTTCTTTTCTCTCACCAATATGGGAGAATACTTCTTTCATAAAGTGAAGTTTCATTATTTAATTTCCCTCCATGCTTTTTTCTTGATTTTTCATTCATATTTTATCAACCAAACCCAACAGTTAACTATATTTTAACTGTTAAAATTTTCTTATAAAGCATAACCAACCCATTTAGCCATAAAAATAATAATTTTTCGAAGTTGGAGTTGGTCTCGTGTTTGACCATAAATATAAATTAGAGTTATGTTTTGAAATTTTGTGAGAAAAATAAAAGAAAAAAAAGTTAAAGTGTTAGGATATACTATAAAAAAATGTAGTTTTGATGTAGTATTATTTATTGAATGATTATTTATTTATTTATTTATTCAATGCAATAAATCGTTATACTAAATATATCATTATCATATATGTGTCCTCAACTTATATAGTAGATGATTTGGTATATAGAGTTTAAGCTTATACACAGAAGATTAAATCATCGATTTCTTATAAATTAAAGGTATAGTTTACAATCATAAATGAAAATTAGGACAAACCATCAGAATGTTGTAGCACGATATTAAATGTAATTTATCTTGATTAAGAGAATGATATAGTTCTAACTTTTCGTGCTAGTGCATTTTATATGTATTGAACGGGGATCGAGTAAAGATAGTTGTTTTGGATTGCCTGTGAAAAACATATTCTCTAAACTATTAAATGTTCTTTTATTCTCGATCTTGATATAACTATTATGATCTGAATATATTATTTAGTGTTTTGATTTATTAAAAGGTGAAATTCTAAGATGGATCAATATTCTTGGTAGATTGGATGATCATAATATATTAGAGAAATAATAAGTTAGTTGATGAAACTCATGTCTTGGTATAGAGATTGATGATACGTCTTCTAAGAAAAGCATATAAGTCTTCATTTGTAAACCCGATCGGTGGATTTATGAATCCGACATATGAAATAAGTTAAAAATTGATGTAAAGAAATTATCATTATATTAAATTCATCAGTAATTTAATTTATTGATTAGTATCTGTAATCTTAACATGAGAAATTACGAAATAAAAATAGAGGAGTGCAATGACGAATTTTTAGTGGAATAATTTATAATTTACTATGGTAAAAATAATTCAAATTGGTATTTTAAATTATTTTCATAAAAGAGAGTCTCGGTAATTAACTCTATGGCCCCTACAGTGTCCATATTAAACTAAAACTCGAAAACATATTTTCTATGGGATAGGGGTGTGTTTTTCTTTCCTCCTCTTGGATTGGGAGAGTATCTGTATAAATAGGGATTTTCCTAATTTAGAAATTCTAGAGAACAAGAAGAATAATTGGGTATTCTATTTAGTACTTGTCCACCCAAGTATTGAGAGAGTTCGGCTGTGAATTTGGGATCACTACAGAAGACCGCAGATTCGAAAATGGATTCACTTCAAGATATCTACTCATACTTCAAAAGGTATTCCTGATTATTTTTAAGCAGACTTTATCAGTGGCGGAGCCAGAATTTTTATTGAGCTGGGAGTTCAGAAGTAAATATACGAACTAATCGAAGGGGGTCAACATCTACTATATATATATAAAAAATATTTTTAATCATGTAAAAATAGTATAAAAACAATATAATTTTCCATCGAAGTGAGTCGGATGAACCCATGGAGAAAAGGTAGCTTCGCCACTGATCTTTACGTGAACTATATATTTATATTGGTTGTCTACATGCAAAAGGTCCTGTCTATTTCCTTCCACTGCGTATTTCACCGTGTATACTTAATTTTTTAATAATTGACATCATGAGCTTTGCTTGCATCGTTATAAATAATTTAGACAAATAATATAATTGTGTACAATTATACATGATCATATTATCCTTCGAAATAAGTGGCGGCCACATCTAATGCCGTGAAGTAAATTTTTGTTTACTGTTAACAATTTCCAGCAAACTTGTTTGTGGAATTGAGAATTGTTGTCGGCACGGCAGGGATAACTTTTCCTAAAGTGATTGTAATATTTTAATATATTTATAAAGAAGCAGTTTCTTAGTATTTTATTAATCAAACTATGTATTGTATAAAGGCAATTCAAGGTTGATAAGTTTTCTTGTTTCACGTGAGGATGAACTTTAGCAGTAAACATTTTTTTCTAATGTCTACTATCAAATGACATTCTTTTTTATATTAGTGAAATCCAATTTGAAAATTTTCAATGAAAAGGAAACTGCATGGTATAGTTTCCGATTTTCACGTGAGAATAGTGAAAAAAGTTGACTCTTTCGCCCAATTGTGATTGAATTTTCTTTACAACTTTTATTATCCCCACGTATATATATAAAGCTATATAAATTAAGAATTCCGTAATTGATAAATGATTATCATTAAGATGGTTTATTTATCTGAAATTATTTGAAATTCTTAAAGTTTTATATATGTGAGATTATAGTACATAAATTGAAAATTATTATTAGTAAATAGAATCTATAAAAGTAATTTATTTATTTGAGTCATTGAAATTAACTCAATATATCATATATAAATTGTTTCGAGAAAGTGTACATGAGAAGAGATATTAAAGGTTTTCACCTAAAAAGATAAAACATAATATTTTAAACTCGCGGATATATTATTGAAGAGACATTTATTTGGTATTAAGGGTTCATCCCTATGATTACCAAGATTAAATAGTAATGAAGTATTAAGGTTATGTGTTGGTTTAGGTCTTCCTCCTTATTGGATGAATTTAGTACAAGTCATTACTTATTTAATCGCTAGTTTGATAATTTGTATTAACTCTCCTAAACTAAGAAATATGTGATTGGATCAATGTAACTAGAGTAGATTTTCACTTAAACTAATAGTATACTCACCATTTGAGTTAGGTCTGTAAAAGTTGATGAAGTGAATAATCAGTCATTATATATGTGTATTGCATGAGTAGTTCTCCAATCCCATTGATTGGCTATTTGAGATGCATGAATATATATATGTATATGATGAGTTTAAATTTAACCATTTAATGTTTATATGACTGTGTTGATGATCTATTGTAATGATTTTCAATCTCAGATTCAATATGTCTTCTTTTACCTCCGTTAGCACTATTTTGAGTCAAAATAAACTAGAGAGTCATAATTTTGTAAAGAAAAGTTCTACTTCTAAATCAAAAGCTGGAAAGACGAAGATAAAGACTCACAATACTAAAAAAGTTGTATCTCTAACTGGCAGCGTGAAAAAGCCTAAAGGCAAATATTTTCATTGCAAGATATTAGGCAATTGGAAGACACATTGTCCTATTTTCCTAGCCAAATAGAAAAACAAGCTAGATTCACTTTTACTTGTCGTTGAAACATGTTTAGTGGTTGTTTCTACCACATCATGATATGTAGATTCAGAAGCCACTGATTACATCTTCACTACTTTGTAGGTTTTTCAAGAAACACGCAAGTTGAATAGAGGTGAAACTTGTGTTTTTCAGGCTGATGGTTCAACAGCTCCAGCTTTAGCATTAAGAGATATTAATATTTCGTCTGGTAATGATAGAGTTTTAATTTTAAAAGTCCCATTATATATATTTTTTGCGTCCCATTTTTCTCGCGAAAAGCAGGATTCGACGTGACAACTCTTTTTGAGATATTTAAAGAGTAAAGAGTCGCCACCTAACGAATTAAGGTGAGTTAGGGCACCATATTAGGCTATTTAAGAACTGTTTAATTAGTCTACGTCACCAGAATTTTAAATAAGGGTTCAAATTACATCGAAAGAAATGTGTTAGGCACCTTTCAAGGTCCACAAATATGATTTCTGGTTCAATTCATATTTTACATGGGAATTCTACATGATAAACAAAGATCGATAATTTTTATTAACTTAATTATAACTAGGCGATGAAAATAAAAAATAAAACTTTTAACTAGTGTACGTATCATACAAAGAATCAAAAAAATACAAGATATACAAGACTGACCTTTTGCAACATGTAAATAATAAATAAAAATACCATAATTTTTGTAATCTTCATCTTCCTCAGAATATGGACTCTAGCGAGCTCCTTGCTTTTCAGCATGAGGACAAAATTGAAGGATGATAAACTATAAATTGAACTTACATCGAAGTAATGATATACTACAAATGATGCAAAACTTGTTAGTAATATGTGTGTCACCTCAATTTTGGTGATGAATTAATGTAAGGGATTAATAAAATTAAATAAGTAACTCAATAAGATATACGTAAAGTAAAAAAAAATAAGAGAGAATGTAAAGCTAAAACAGGCTCAATGCGATGTTACTCCCTCTATTCCAATTTCTATATTGACTCTCTTAAATGCCTAAAGATAAGACGAAAGAAATTCTTAAAAAAGTGTACTTAAGAGTACTAAATAAAATATTTTATTATAAGTCATGTGAAGCAAAAAATATGTAGTCATAATATATAAAGTATGTTGCTATAGTATAGTAGTAACGGTTGTCAAATCTTTGAGATGTTTAAAATGGTGACATATGAAATAAAAAAAGAAGGGGGTAACAAGGTGATTTATTTTTGATAAAGCTGCGTATATGCTTCATACAATAAGGCAGCTATAATCTGTCTTTATCATCATATCCCAAACGTACCTTACATCCGATGGGATGACGACTCCACTTGAGCTCTGTCTCATGCTTTGACCCCTCCATCGATCGTGGTTGAATTTTAAGTGACATCATTCAATTATAGTGTACATATAAAAAATATTCATAGGGGTGAATTTTAAGTGACATCATTCAATTATAGTGTACATATAAAAAATATTCATAGGGGTGAGAGTATGATTATTCTTAACACTTAACTAATTAAAAGAAAAAGTGATAAAGTATAAAGTCTTTTAATTAAAGTAAGCACATTAAAAATAAGATTTCAACTTTCATTATTTGAAAACGGATTTTGAAATAAATTTACAATACATCTCACTCTTCTCACGATTAAATGAAGCAAAGCAAAATCAAGGAGCATAGCCCCACAAAATATAATTGAACACAGAAAAATCATCAAGCAAGATTTAAAAAAACTAAGACCAAACCAAGTAAACATGATAATAAGAGAACAACATTTACGTGGAACCAACAAATATAACTTCATTTCAGTATAAGATAATTAAGAATGCCTAAACATTTCACATAAAACAGATAAATTATTCTTGAGTAATTAACAAGTTTTTAGAATTTTAGAGTGCAAAAAAAGAAAAAAAGGAAGACCCCTATATTGGCCAAACAAAAACTAAGCTACAGTGAAATAGGATCCAATCCTCTTTTCACATTTTACATCCAAACCTTTAAACTATTATAATACATCACATTGTACTAATACATAAGAAGCTTAATGACAAAGAAATGCAGCACGTTAGGGTGTAAAACTTTCAGCTCATCTACAATAAATATTAAGACAAACTAATTCAACACACGGTAACACATTTGATATCACCTAATATTCGACCTATAATTAAGAATATGGAGAAACGTAGGGCAATCAACTCTATTTCATTCGACCAAGGTACACAAAATTAAATTCAATAATGTGCCACAATTAAGCTTTAAAGGGGAGAGGGAGAATGATCTTTCTTAATTTAATGAAGAAGTGTTTCGTATGAGGAGTATTGAAGAGATTAAAACCATTAGAAGTAGAAAACAGTGACCAAGACTGGCATCAAAACTCTCAATGGTTAACTCAAACAATATTGTTGGAAATTAGAAAATATCAAACTAATGTATGAACTTCAAAAAGAATAGACGTGATGATGCTTAGCGGTGGAGGAACAGTGGTGATAAAAAGAGGTTACTTCACGATTGTTCGGTAATTTTAGGTAGAGATGGAGTGGGACAGTGGTGGTCCCATCGAAAAGACAATAGAATTTGCATGGTGTTTTAGTGTTTGAGCCACTCTTTTTGTGATCGACGGCTATGGTTGTTGAGGGTGAACCTAAGAGAAAGATGTGCTCCCAGAGTTAGAGATGTAAGGGTGTCTTTGATGCCTTCTGTGTGTGTTCTTCTTTGAGTTCCTCCGTTTCTCCCAATGAAAAATAGTACTAGTATTTGTAAGGAAGAAGAAAAAGAACGTTGAGGGAAGAGGAATGAAAATGAATGTGAAAAAAAGTTTCTTACTAAAAATAAGGTGAAAAGAATATGAAGGAATATGTTTGTGAGTTAAAAGAAAATATGTTTTGTGGGAATGATTTGGAAAAAATATATTCTTCCATATAAAGTCAACATTTTGTAAAAATTCACAAATATAGAAAATTTGATCATGTTTGAAAATTTGAAATTTGAGCTTGTTTAGGAATCAATAAATTTCTTTCAAAAAGAAATGCATAAAAAGAATAACTAGTAAATTGAAAAGTGAATAAAAATAATAATAAGTTATTAAATCAATATTTATATTTTATAGTAAAAAAAATCACAATAAAAGAATAACAATTCTAAAAATATTTCTTCAAATACTTATAAACTAAAAAAATGAAAAAAATAATTAAATAAAAATTTTGCAAGAATATTATATAATAATAATAATAATAAAAACATTTGTGAATTATGAAATTTTGCATAAATAATTTTGTAAATATTAATAAATTATATAAAAATATCATTTTTAAATATATGTAAAAATAAATAAATAAATATATATATATATATATATATATATATATATAAAATTAAATGATCAGACAATTTCTATCCATCAGAATGCGACTGTTGGTCCCTTTTTTTTGAATTATGAGACTCCTAATTCAAGTGACATGGTGCATTTAATGGACTTTTAGTTTCACTTGACATGTTGCATCATTTTGATACGTGGAATGATTTTATTGGTTTTTTTTACGTGACTTGACATGCCACGTTATTTAACATGTGGCCTCATTTTGACCTCTAAAATAAGATAATATTTTGGGCTTAGCAAAATTGGCTCAACATTTGTAGTCTAAATTAATGAGCTGGCCCAATAAAAATTAGACTTTAATTAAACTAAAAATTACACAAATACACAACTTATGTTTTCAATATTACAAAAAATCTCAACTCCTTAAATATATTACAAAAATCTCGCATATACACAGAATGCTATGTATATGTTGGCTATGTTATGTATATTAATAGGGAGAGAAAGTAAGTAATTAAAAAGGTGGGAGAGAATGTAATTGTTTTTAAAAGGTTGATATTTATGTTATTTATACTTAATTAAATTCATACATGTCTAGATTTAAATAATTAATCCAAGTATATTAATTTGCAATATTTATTTGAAACTAATATATTTTAAATTTTAATATTATCCATATTTTTTGTACGTATGTAAATTTAGTAAAATTCTGTTGCCCACAAACTACTCCCTACTTTAAAACTAGTCAAAATATTTTAATACTTGTAGATTAAATTTGAAGTATTAATTGTAATCTGACATATGCATGCCGATTGGGTCATATTCAAAATGACATGCAAGATTATGTGTTCAAGAATAATTATTATTATAATAATAATACCCCTTCACTTTCTATAAAACATAATACTTTTGAATTGGATTAAACCAATTCCACCGCCTTAAATCCATTGGATTAAACTAATTATTATAATAACAATATCCCTTCACTTTGTACGGATTTAAAACATAATCTTTAATGGATTTATTTCCTCCACCGCCTTTGAAAGCCAATTTCAATATGAAAAATTGATTTTCCAGCTAACCCTGTCCACAATTTTTTTTTTAAACTAAAACTTGTATGAATTCTTTTCAAAGTTAACATGGATTATAGGGGTAAACCACCCTGATGTTGCCTATAAATAGAGGCACATCACATAGAATTTTAAGGCAGTGTTGTGGGAATATCGATAGGAGCTCCACACTTGACTAGCAACAGCAGTGAGGTAATTTTTTTTTTTTGTGTTATCTTCTCCTCTTTATCTACTTCATTTTTTGGAATTGAAACATATAGCAATATACAATAATTAGCTTAAGGTGTGAGAGTTTAATTTTGCCTCCATCTTTAAGACCTGATCAATTTTTCTTCAAGATGGTGGCTATGTAATAATAGGATTAAGGTGCGAGAATTTAACTTCGCCTCCGTCACCATAAGACCCAACCAATTTTGCAGTATGGTGGCTATACAACAATCGGCTTAAGGTGTGAGAGTTTAACTTCGCCTCCATCACCTTAAGACCCGACCAATTTTATTTCAAAATGGTGGCTATGCAATAATTGGCCTATGGTGCGAGAGTTTAATTTTGAATTCTTCACCTTAAGATCCAACTAATTTTGTTTCAAGATCATGGAAACAGTATATTTATGC
The DNA here is from genome assembly GCF_002878395.1 of Capsicum annuum. Taxonomy (NCBI): domain Eukaryota; kingdom Viridiplantae; phylum Streptophyta; class Magnoliopsida; order Solanales; family Solanaceae; genus Capsicum; species Capsicum annuum. The sequence goes on from NC_061112.1 coordinate 1,226,162, forward strand.
AATGATTATCTTTAAGTATGGGCACTTTTCACCGATGCACTAGGAAAAGTTTATTTTTAAGTATGGGCCCTTTCAATGGTCAGCTTAAGGTACGAGAGTTTAACTTCGCCCTCGTCATCTTAAGACCTAACAAGTTTGTCTTCAAGTATGGTCCCTTTTCAATGGTCAGCTTAAGTTGCGAGAGTTTAACTTTACCTCCATCACCTTGAGATCTGATAAGTTCGACTTAAGTATACATGACTATATTTTACCAAAGCCAAAACATGGAGGATATTTCTATTCCTTGGCTTTTTTGCAGGTACTTTTCTGAATCTAAACTTTATGTTTGACTAAAATTCTTTTATTTATGCAGCTTGCAGAGAGTTTGCTTCAAAGAATACACATCTTCATCCTCTAAAAGCAATATCTCCTAATTGAGGTCGATGATGGAACGGTTTTAACCAGGCTATCTATTGATACTCCAATAATAGGCAGGTATGCAGCTCCGTGTCCACCCTTGCAAAATTCTCTCCATAGGTCAGATTGAACTTTATGACATGACATTAGTGTTAATAAACCTAGTATAACTATGGCTTCTTTGGAATTCCAACCAACGCTAATTAAATATTGGGAGCACCCTTCATTGCTTAAGACATCGGGTACTCAAAGGAGATATACGTTGGGGAGGTACCAATGAGATAACTGGTGAATATCTTCATACTCAAGGGTATTGGAAATGCGTTAGGGATATATTGGCCGGACGCACTAAAACCTTGAAAGCAGCAAACATATATGATGTCGTTTATGCTTCACTGTTTACTTACGATCAAAACTCAAACATATTATAAGCATTCTTTGAGGCTTGGTGTCCAAATACCAACACATTACTTATATCAGTTGGAGAGATATCCACATCCCTTTTGAGTTTATACAAAGTTGGAGGTCTGCCCATCAGAGGTTTTTCTTATGAAGAAGTAGTACTCGAAGCGGGGAAGCTTACATGTGCTAATGAAAAGAATGAGATATTTATTTCTGCTCTTGCAAATTCTTGTTTGTAGCCTTCCAACATTCTTCAAGAAGGAAAGGCTTCTAATCCGAGAGTTCCTTTAAGCAAGTGGATAAAGTTTTGGTGTAAAAGGGTATTAAGATACGAGTCAGCTCCATTGAGGAAGGAGAAAACATCTGCTTTCTTGATGTCAACACATAATCCAAATGGGACTATTTCGAAAGTAGCGAAGTTGTTAAGTGCAGATGATGACATATTTTCTAAACTTGGAGTGAAGTATGAATATATGATCAATACATATTTGATAGCATTTCTATCATGTTGGCTGTGTACCCTTGTATTTCCCTCTAAGGATGGAGATTTCATTCGTCCGGGAAGTTTTAGAGTTACAATTATGATGGAAGATAAGCAAACTTCCAATTTTATAGGTTTAGTCTTATCGAGAATTTATAATGGTATAAACAGAGTCTATAAATCTTTGCAGCTTGAGCAACTCATAGTATCCTTTTCTATCCATTATGTGTATGGTTGGCTTGCTTACTACTTTAATACACACTTTTCACTTCCTAATGGACCATCTATTCCATTGATGACAGCATATTCCGGTGAAGGTGGGGCAAGGTATTTTGATGGAGAGCTTGCCAAAAAGTGTATCCATTAGGGAGACAACATTATTTGGACTTCCACCAAGCAAAGCAAGTCCACTCTTTGTTATTTTGTGGGCAATGATAAGGCTGAAGAGTCAGAGATAAGTTACTTTATAATCCTCTGTTTTAACTTCCTCCCTTTTAGATATGGAGGTTCATTCATACTTGATCCATACAGTCCACACCGATTTAGCTGTCAATCTGGGTTTTATCAAGGCCTTCTCAAAATATTGGAAGATGATATTCGCAGTGCTTCACTAGATGAAGGCCTTAAATTTTATCAAATTTGTGTATCGCATGGCTCTATGTTGAATGAACCTTTTCCTAAAGCCACATCCAATGTGTGAAGATATTCATCCACTGCGTATAAATCTAAGTGGGACAAAGTTCATGGGAACTTTCTTGAAGTTAACTTGCAATCTTTGGTGAATGTTGTTGATCCTATTATCGATACTCCTCAAGAACATGGTGAAGAAGTCCTAATTGTGGTTAAGTCTCCTATTTTAAAATCTAAGATAGTCATTCCATACAAAGTCAGGGGACCTCTTCATGCAACAACTCAAAAAGAGGAGGAGTCTGCGCCGACTTAATAGGCTTTCAATAAATGACCATCTCAAGACGAGAGCAATAGTAGTCATGGAAATTGTTGTTGGAAAAAGGTAAGACTGTCTTCGGACAAGCTTGGTAATTCTAACTCCCATGTAGAGATTCTTGCTAGTGATGATAGTTTATCGAAGACTCTGCTAGCCCTAAAAAAGGTAACAATTTAACTCTCTACTATTCCATAGTATATATGAATCGCCTTTATATACCCATCACATGATGTTTTTGTTTATGTGTGCAGCCAGACAATGTCCAAGTTTTGGAAGATCCTTAAAAAGGTAATCCATAAGGTAGTAGTGAGTCTGTAGTAGGTCCAAAATCAAGAGAGTTACTCCTGCTATCCAAAGAGGTCACTTCTAGTCCTTGCGGTAAAGTCAAAAAAAATGTAGAGACAAATTTTCCCCAGCGACCAGCGGTAACCATGTTTATTTTTTATGGCAAGAAAGTTGTCTCAGAGCTTAAAAAGTAGTTTATCATGAAAGCCTGAGCTAGTATCCACACCAAACTCACAGGCCTTACTGAGGATCATTTTCCTCCATCCAAGATAATGTAGAAGTCATATTCAACGACATGAGTGCAGATATTTCCCCTTTGCAGAATGTGTTGGGGGTTTTCTTTAAGCTTGCAACTTTCTATGATCGAGCGCGATCCACCCTTGTTGATAAAGCCACAACAATTGAAGAATCAGAGTCATATTTAAAAGCCAAAGAGCATCTTGATCTTTTATCGAAGGAAAGGGATGAGAATTTTGAAGAAATATCTACTACTTGTAAATCCCTTGAGAAGGCAAGAAAGAAGGTAAAAAAGTTAAAAGCTCATTGAGATATTGCCAAGCAAGAAGATAAAGAGGTGGAATCCAAAGTATCAACTACAATGGGACAGTTTCACAAGTTCTCTGACATTTCCCTGGCAACAACAAATGCCTCAAATATCATAGATATGAAGAAACAACTCTTAAAGGTTAGTCTGCAAGTTATAGTTAATTATAAATTGTACATGGATTAGCTTTAGGAGATGTTTCCTTTTCTTCAAACCTTCTTGTTTCTTTCTTTAGTCTTTTATTGAGTATTTGGATCTATTAGTTGTAATAGAAATTGCTTTTCTTTATATTGCATATTTCTTTCAATATTCCTTTTGGATTTCAACTTCAAGAACTGTTTGCTTATTTTGATGTGTTGATGTTGTAGTATTAAACTCTGGATTTCTCTTCAAACTTGTTGACCATTGGCTTCACATCTTTGTCTCACAATTGAGTTAGACTTGAAACTTTAGTTTGGAAGCCTTAAGAATTAAAGCTTTTGACTTGTAAATTTGATAATTGCATGTTTGGCGGATCTATTCCCCAAATTATATGCTTTAGGTATTCCAAATCCTATTGAAAGAACTTTCTTTATTTTTAATGGGTTTCCCCCACTGAGCCACAAGTATTTAGCATAATTCCAAAACATAATTAAGATGTATGCGGGCTTAACTTTCATATGGCGGGTCAAGTGGGGAGATTTATTTTGACACTCATGTAACTAACCTCAAAATGTAATTCCAAGTGCATACATACCTCAGTAAAGAAGATCAAGTCACAATGTAGTTCTGGAGTGAGTGTTTTTACTGCGTCCTAACTTTTGCCTAGGCCACCTCTTTCGAGGTTTTCAACCTAGCAAACTTTTTGTTTGAGCCGTACACGGTTTATACTCTTGTAGGCCAGGAGTGAACATGCAGTTTATACTCGTGCCTTAAGGAGTGTCATCTTCCTTCAAGGATAGTATTTCTTCAAGAACTTAACGTTGATAGAACCAATTTTCATGCCATTTGCATCGACAAGCTTGTAAGCGCTACTTAAATTACTTCTTGTACGACATATGGGTCATCACTTTGGGGTGAATTTGCCCCCAGACTTACGGAAGTGATAATAGGTCTCTTTACTGCAAGGATTTGATCTCCAACTTAGAAGCACCTCAAGCAGACTCCTTTGTTGAAAGAACGAGATAGACAGGTTTGGTAACATTTAATATTTTGTTAAGCATCTAGTTTCTTCTCATCAAGAGCTTCTAACTCCATAAGACGCAACTTAGCATTTTCTTCATCTGTGAGCCTTTCTTGAATATCCAGTCTCAAAGAAGGTACTTAATATACAAGTGGCAGGATTGCTTCAAATACTTGCGCTGCTTAATACCAAAGAGATCACATATCTTGTTCATCATCTTGTAATCAAATGGCTTGCCATTGTCATCTATTATGTACTAGGCATTCCAATGCGGTAGATGGTATTCACTCGGATGAAGTTTGCAACATTTTATTTCTTTACTTTCTTGAAAGCAATAACTTTGGCCTATTTTGAGAAGTATCTGTTGTGGCCAAGATGTACAAGTGTCCACCAGAAGATTTTAGTAATGGTCCAACAACATCCAATCCCCAAGCATTGAATGGCCAGGACGCTATAGTGTGGTATAATACTTTAGGAGGCTAATGTATAAAAATTGCATGGACTTGACAAGCTTTGCATCTCCTAGCATAGTCCAAGAAATATTTCATCATTGTTGGAAAATAGTACCCATTCTTTTAATGTGAAAATAGAGCTTCGGTCCCAACTATGAGATCCACAAACTCCCGAGTGTGCTTCTTGTAAAGCTTTAAATGCTTCTTCTTCTCCCAAATATCACAAGAGCACTCCTTCAAACGATCTTCTGTATAGCGTGTTTTTATAGTAAAGGAAGCAAGGTGAACTACGACGGATGTCAGTCCTTTTTCTTGGATCTTCAAAAGTATCCCATAACCTATGTAGTCAATGATAGATTACTGCCAATCTTCCTTTATAGCTTCAATCACGGTGACAAGGTACTCAATATTATTTTCTACATCCTCATCCTCATTCAGTGGCGGTACTACACATTCTTGGCGTATAGTAACTCATGTCTGGTTCGAAAGAGTTAGGGTTGAGGCCAAAGAAGCTAGGGCATCGGCTTGCTTATTTTTTTCCTTGGCACGGCTGGAGGGTTACTTCTCCAAGACACCCTATCAACTTCTGTGCATAATCATGATATGGTCGTAACTCAGACTTTCTGACTTCATAGCTTTCCAAAAGTTGTTTGATCATCAGCTGAGAGTCACTTAAGACTTGTAATTGTAATTGTTTTATGTCAACTACCATCTCAAGTCCAAGTATTAACGCATAATATTCATCCACTTTATTAGAGCAACAGTTTGTTAGGGTAAAGTAGTGTGGTATGACCTCTCCTTATAGAGTGATGAACACCACACCAACACTAGGTCTATTTTAATGTGCAGCACCATTAACATACATCATCTACGGAGGTCTGGCTTCAATAATAATTGCATTTTCATTAGGAAATTCATCGGTCAGTTCTCATTCATCAGGTATCGAGTGGTCCACCAAGAAGTTTGCTAATACTTGTCCCTTTACAGCCTTTTAGGGAATGTATACAATTTCAAACTATTGGAATTAAAGGTACCATCTTTCAAGTGGTCACTAAGGACTGGTTTCAACATTACGAACTTGATGGGTTTTGACTTAGACACAAGACGAATAGCGTGAGTTTAAAAGTAGTGCTTCATTTTTTGGATTGAGAAGGCCAACGCCAAACACAACTTTTTGATTAGAGAATAATTCAGATCATTTGGTGTCATCATTCTACTTAGATAGTAAAGAGATTTTTCCTTGCCTTTACTACTTTCTTGCGCCAATAGTGCTCGAACTAACCTTTCTTGTGTTGCGATGTATAATATCAATGGTTTTCCAAGTATAGGTGTCACAAGAACTGGAGGCTTCATCAAGTATGATTTGATACTTTTAAAGGCCTTACTACAAGCTTGGTCCAAATCAAACGGAGTGTCCTTCTTCATGAGATGGCTAAATGGTTGATATTTTCCAGTTAGATTTAAGATAGACCTTCTTAAATATGCTACCCTTCCTTTAAGGCTTTTTAACTCGTGAATGTTTTGAGGCTCGGGCATCTTCAAAATTGTATCGTCCTTGGCCTGATCAATTTTAATTCCTCGGTGTCATACGATGAAGCTAAGAAATTTTCCAGAAGTAACTCCAAAGGCACATATCAATGGATCCATCCTAAGTTGATATCTTTGAAGCAACTCAAATGTCATTCTTAGATCTTTTAAGTGGTCATCTCTCTTTATTGACTTTACTACTAGGTCATCCACATAGCATTCAATATTTTTATGGAGTAGGCCATCAAAGATGCTTTGCATAGCCCTTTGATAAGTGGTGCTAGCATTCTTCAAGCCAAAATGCATCACCTTGTAGCAATAAATACCTTTGGGCACGTGAAATGCAGTGAGCTCTTCATCATTTGGGGCCATGCAAAGTTTACTGTAGCCGGATGAACCATTCATGAAGGACATTGCCTCATAACTAGTGGTGGCATCAATCATCAACTCTGGTATGGGGATTAGAAAATCATCCTTAGGAAAAGTGTTGTTGAGATCCTAAAAGTCAACACAAACTTGAATTTGGCCATTCTTCTTTTGCATCTGAACAATACTTGAAATCCGTGTGGGGTACTTAAATTCATGAATAAAGCTAGCTTTAATGAGTTTGTTAATCTCATTTTCAATCAATGGAACCAACTCTGGCCTATAACATTTTTGAGCTTGCTTAACAGGACGGGCACCATTTTTGACTCCCAACTGATGGACTACTACTTTTGGATCTAAGTCGGGCATTTTCTTATAACTCCAAGCAAAGACATCTATATATTCTTTGAATATTTCCATATAAGATATTTTCTCCTCCATTTCTAGAAACGCACTAAGGTAAATCGGTCTTGGTTCTTCATCAGTTTCAAGATTAACTTCCTTCAAGAGATGTATTATGGCCTTCACTCCTTCTTCAAGTTGTGATGGAGCATCTCTAGCATCTTCCTCCTCTCGAGTATCATTGTCGTTGATATATGTCACGCCCCAAAATCCCATCGGGCCGGACTGGCACCCGAAGCCGAGAAGGCCCGGGAGAACCCGTTCAAATACCTGTACTTTCACTTACATGTCACAAAAAAATTGGACAGCACTTCGTTGCATATAGAAAGGTCTAATTACCTGTATCAGCACAACACGCGCAAATATATATATATATATATATAATACTTGGCCGTCGGGGCCACCACATATACAGATATAACATCACTATATAAACTTCCATGACTTTACCCTTCCTTATGTCTACAAAGCCTCTAGGATATACATGACATAACTAGGGTCGGGATAAACCCCCGCCCACACATGACTCATGTACAATAACAAAACATAAGGAACCGACTCAGAAAGCTCCGAAGCAAACTGGAGCTCACCAACAATAGCTGTATGACCTGGCTCCTACTTGTGCGGTGTATGAGCTGAGGTACCTGTGCCTGCAGCATGAAATGCAGGTCCCCCGTGAGGGACGTCAGTACGAAATATGTACTGAGTATGTAAAGCTGTAAATAATCACATATGATATAGGAGCTCAATAAAAACCAGAAACAAGTGAATAAGTCGTAATAGGAGTGGACCACACTTACTAGAACTTGTGACAACCTGTACATTGTATTTATTCAATCACTTTACCTTCGTTCTTATCGTCTTTGTAATCATTACTGTACTGTACTGTGACCATTAGGATGCCTCCAGTACATATCAACTGGGATCGACCCATGCTAGGCTTATGCCCCTGGGATACCACCCATAAACACATGAAATAGGGATCGACCCATGCTAGGCTTATGCCCCTGGGATACCACCCGATAAGAGAGAACTCCCATCACTTAGTTCAATTAATCTTTGAGATTGTTATTTCGGTCGCCACCACATTTTTGATACTTTGAAACAATGATACATCAATAGGAACCAAGTAATAGACCTTCTATACAATAACGATGTAATAAAGACTCATTGGTACATCAACATTGTGTTTTAGAATCATCAATATCACAACAATGAAATAAGAGCCTTTTGGTATATCAATGAAACATTTTGACACTTTATAGAATGGAAACAACTTCGTTGGTAACGTAGAACAATACATGTTTTAGGACAACCTCGGAATCTTACTTGATGGAACATTGGTGTTTCATGCCAAAGAACATTGTTAGAGTATGCTTTACATACCTCGTTGTAGATTCAGATACCAATTCAACACAACTTCCCGCCTTTACAAATCACTTATCTACAATGAAATGTTTGGCATCTAGTATTAGCAACCCAACACCACAATTCTCTTCCATAATTCCATACTACCAATATTTGCAAAACATTCCAAAAACCAACTTGAACAATAGGTTTATGTGTGTATATATATATAATCATCATTTCAATACCACATCATCAATACCACATCATCACCCCAAATTCCTTCACAATTTAACATAATCCAACCATGCACAAGAATAATCCAACATCATTTCCAATCATCTTTCAACAACAATCAAATAACATACTTCTTATGCTCACATGCATATATATATATATACATATCCATATAAATAACACCAACATAATTTACATCCTTACCAAAAAAATGGTCCTTTTGATTTCGAAGTCCTGTTGGCACAAATAAGGGGTGCTTCTCGAAGCCCTTGAGACGGTGAACACAACTACGGAATCAATTTGGATTTTCTACGGTTGAATCACAAGATAATTGGAGTTGAAATTTGGCTAGGGTTTCTTAGTTTCAATAACTTGATGATAATTGATGGATATGAGACTAATTATATGTATATAATGACCAATTTTCGTCCATGAGGTGATGGAAAATGACCATATTGCCCTTAAAAATTTAAGTAAATCTGAATCTGTCCATGGTGGACTGTTTTGATAGGCTAAAGTAAATCGGCCATAACTCTTTGCTCCGATATCGGATTTGGGTGAAATTGATATCGTTAGAAAGATAATTCAAAGGTATTTCATTTCATATAAAGTAGACCACCCAGTTCGTCCTGTACAAGTAGTTATGATCGTTTGAAGTTGACCCTAAAAATCTGTTTTGAGAGGCTGAAGTAAAACGAGTATAACTCCTTACTTAGATGTTGGATTTGGATGAAACCAATTGCATTGGAAAGAAGACTCAAAGATATTTCTTTTGATATGTGGTAGCTCTCCCAGTTCATTATATTGAGGGAGTTATGATCGTTCAAAGTTGACCCAAAAAACTGGCAGGCCTCAGTAGTTTTCCTGCACATTTACTGTTCACATCCCGGCCACCGTTTTAAAGTTTCGAACGTGCTCGCTTATATCCGAAACTTATCCGTTTTTGGAAATATTTATATCGTTGGAAAGATTATTCAATAACCTTCGTATGGAACCATCGACGGGAAAATTCCGGTATAAATAAAGTCGATTCCTATACACATATAATCAAACTATACACTTGAAACCATCTCAAAATAATCAATACTCATACTTAAACTCATATATACCTAACTTAGGATCAATACATATACTCCAACACATATAACAATGACTAATGCACGTAATTAAGTACGGGGTGTTACAATATATATCTGGTAACACCATAAAGTATCTTTCATCTCTTCATCAACCTTCATTTGAGATAAGACATCATTCCTATTTTGGATTATAACATGAGATGAAGAGCCAATACTTTTTTATCTTCCTTATGCTTCTTGGTATAAACTACAGTATGTGACTTTGCTTTTAATACCTCCTTGCATGAAACCACTAGTTTCATTTGTCGCCTCATTCTAGAAAGAATAAGACTTTGGAAATCCTTCTGGATCTTAGGTGAAGAGTGTCTTGTTGTGTTTAGACAACTTCTTCGATGCTTGTTGCTTTTATGGTATTTAGTGGACCCAAACTCTCAAAAATAGAATTTTTTGTAGTTGGTTCTCCCCAGCGATCAAAGACAGAAGGACTTTTGTCAGATACAGTAGATTCATCCTCTACAGTGATGTAGTTACTAACCGTTCTTCTTATGGAGATGCGAATTGGAGGTGGCTGCGTGTACCCTTGGTCTTTATGTACTTGCCTATTTGTACCTTCCAATGAAAGTTTTCTCAATCTTTATAGATCATTAGGATTATATCCAGCCTTTACAAATAGCTTGTATGTGTTTGGATTGAAGCCATCTTTTGTACGCTTCGTAAGGAGTGTTATCTCTTGTGTTGGATTTTAGCCATAAATTCTCCTAGTATCCTTGAGGATGGATTTGTTGCATCAATCCACTTGATGGATAGAGTTAGCCCTCCTAGCACATTATCTTAGGCATCGGATGAGTGATACTTTTCTTTCTTTTTCTTTGGTATATAGAGAAGAACAGGAGTTTCCTTCTTTTTCAAGGATGTGATGCTTTCTTTATTTGAAGTGGAGAGACACTTCTTGGTAGTGGATTTTTTTGATAGTCACCATGACCTTCTTAGTTACAAGATCATCACACTTGGTCTTAGTGACATAATCAATCCTTTTCTAATTCACAACATAATTCTTTAAGAAGAATTTTGCATGGGCAAAGTATGACTCAGCTTAGTGGAATGGCTTATCATCGACAAATATCTTTATTTCCATTCCACCTTTGAGGTACTTCAATCATTGACAGTATGAGAATGATATAAGTTTGCTCTCATGAACCCAAGGCCTACCAAGAAATATATTATATGAAGTCTTGGCATTGATCACATGTATCAATCCATTTGATTAAAAATCATCCATACGAATCCCAATTTGATAGATCCCATGGCCCTCTGACTCCTTTGGTTATAGCCTTAGATCATCAAATGTTTTTCAGCAAGTTCATCAGTAGCAATGTCAAGTTCCTTCATTGTATGAATATATAGGATGTTAACTCTGAATCTCTCATCTATTAGTATTCTATTTATCTTATTTCCTAGAACTTGATCCACCATGTATAAAGGACGATTGTGTAGGGTTTCACTATGCAGAAGATCACTATTTGTAAATATGATTTTTGTATCACATGCATGTGCCTCTTGGCTGATAGTTTCAGCAAGCTTCTCAGAAGATGAAGAAACTTCTATGGGTAGATTTTCACCCTATGCCCTCTCTTTGGCAGTTTTAAAACACAGTACCTCAAGGTTGACTTGAGCAATCTTTGTATGAAACCAACATGGTAAGAATTCTTCCAAAGCTACTAGACATCATGGTTTTTTGTGGTGAAGCTCCATTACCCTCATCTTCTTTGGAAGCTCAACTAGCCACTGTTTCTTTGGTTTCTTCACCATTTTTCTTCTTGTCAACTGTTCAAATGACTTCTTCCATAGAATCATCTTCTCCCGTTTGCGCCTAGTCACCAGAGTCCAACCTTCATCGTCACCTTCATCGATTAAAGATTTGTCATACTCTAATAGTTCATCATTATGCTCTTCGACACATATTTGGACTGGATCAAGCAAGCCAAAAGTAACAGAGATTGATGAGAACTGTCTATCTTATTATCTAAGAAGATCTTCTTCTCATTTGCCAATTGAATGACTTTGTCCTTAAAGATAAAACACTTTTCCAGAGGGTGACCTACAAGCCTGTGAGAATTATAATAATTCGGGTTATTGGTCCTTCTAGATTCATTGGGCTACTTCATCTTTGGAAGTTAAATTATCTTATGCACAAGGAGTTTATTGAAAATCTCGACAACATCAGAAAAGGATAGGGTATTTCATTTCTTTCATCTCCTTTAAAGTTAATTTCTAATTTAGACATCTTCGAGACACCTTCACACATTTCTTCTTTCTTACCTTCGTGGTGACCTTCACCAAAGTCACATCAACATTCATGGATTCCTTATTATCACTTTTGAGGATAAACTTGCCCCATCTTTTGGATTCTTGCATATCCTTTCCCTTTTAAGGGTCATGGATAGACGTTACTCCCATTAAAGTAGAAACATACTTAACTCTATATCGTGAGCACAAGTAGCTAATTCTTCAAAGGATTTAGGTTTAATGCCTTGGAAGATATACAGAAGCTCCTATTACATTCCTTGGATGCATACATCTATTGCATAGTTTTCATTGAGCCTTTATTTGTAGTTTAGACTCGTATTTCTCTATCGATTGATGTAGTTAATAAATGGCTCATCCATTGTTTTTCAAGTATTCGTGAGCTCTATCATTCTCACTCTATTTCTTATGCTATAAAAGAGATTTAGGAACTCATGCTATTATTACTCTCAACTATTGAAAAAGTTAGGCTCAAGGTACGTATACCAATCAAAGGCATTTCCCTTTAGGGAACGAACAAACTTTTTGACATGATAGTTTTCGTAAGTTTCAGCATTATTACATGACTCAACAAAGTGTGCGACATGTTGTTTTGGGTTTCATTTTCCCTCAAATTATTGAAATTTAGTGGGTTGATAACCGGCCGGTATTTTGAGGCTATCAATTCTTGCAGTGTAGAGCTTGGCATATGTTAAAAAACTTAGTGGAAACATCATACTTATCTTTGAGGTCCCTTCAATGAACTCTCTTAATTGATCAATTAGGATCAATCTCTTAGAAGAGACTTGTACTGTGGTGTTTGTTTTATAAGATGCTCTATCTCCTAAACTCTTGGAGCTTTTCTGTGTACAAGGATCGACTCTCTATCTATTAATCCATCCATCTTATTCAATAACTTATCAATTTGAGCATCTTGATTTTGCACATACTAGTGAGGCCTTCAATTGCCCTCGTCTGTTTTGTAAGTTGTTCCTCCACAGATGAGGCATCAGTCACTATTGCTTGCATGATTACTGGAAATGTTGGAGAGTAACACAAATTTCCACATAAGTTGATTTTTGAATTTCTCAGCTTATGTGGTGTAATTGGAGATGATGAGTTGGTTGAACAATTATCGTTCTTTGTGCCAGAGTATTTGGAACTAGAATTCTCAAGTGAAGCTAGAGTTTTCTTAAATGACTTTGCCATATTGCTTCCTCCTTCTGAAGAAGTTTCATGGGATCCTGATCCTTTTGGGGTTGAATATGCAAAAATTAGAGTTGGCGCAGACGACACTTTTCAAATATAAATGTAAGGGCTTCGAGCTTGATCTTGAATTTAAACTTGATTTGATGGATTTGATCTTGACATGTGCTTGAATTCAATGGCTTTTGGGCTTGTTCTTGAATCTTTTGGTCTTAATGTTGAATCTTAATGAACTGAATTTGAATGCTTGAGCTTTGTGAGAAATTACAGCATTTGATCTACGAGGTTTTTCTTGCTTCTTGTTAGAATTGTTGGTCCCTTTCTTTGAATTATGAGATCCATATTTATAGTTGTGGAAAGGAAAATGTCATGGTGAAGATGGACTTCTTCTGACCAATCAAATTCAAGTGGCATGGTGCCTTTAATGGGATTGTGGTTTCACTAGGCCTGCTACATCATTTTAACACGTGGCATGATCCTATTGGTTTTTTACTTGATGTGGCATGCCACATCATTTGACACATGGCCTCATTTTGTGCATCTAAAATAAGATAACATTTTGGGCTTAGTAAAATGGGCTCATCATTTGTAGTCCAAATTAATGATCTAGCCCAATAAAAATTGTACTTTAATTAAATTCATACATGTCTGGACTTAAATAATTAATCTAATTATATTAATTCATAATATTTATTTGAGACTAATATATTTTGAATTTTAACATAGTCCAAATTTTGTAGGAATTTATATTTAGTAAAATTTTGTTGCCCACAGCGAAACGTATATTTGCTTGATACCAAAATAATACATAAATAAATATTAACATTAAATTTAATAAAATAGCAGCCTAGGAGGCATATCGGGGGGGTTAAAATTGGATGTCAACAACTGGCCCTTTGTTGCTCAAAAATAATAAAAGAATTATCGAGCAACGAAAGTTGACATAACAGCCAATTTTGTTCGACCGAGAGAAGAGTTTGTTGGATTGGATCAATAGAGGTAGTTTTTTAAAAAATAGTATGGCTAAGACTTCAGTTTTAAGTTGCCTACATATATTTGGTTTAATGGGAATCGAGTCGTATGTAGTTCTAGATTTAGGAACGAACAATATTCCAAAAGAATGCTAATGATAAAGTGTATGGGGATTAACAATGATATCACAGGTCGATGAGTAGAGAATGAATAGAATTTGAAACAATGATGTCAGGAGAGGTATGAGAATAAAAGTAAGTCGAGTTCAAGTTGAATTTATGTTACAAATAAGCAAACAAGATGACATTTTGAAAACAGGAGCAAATATTGTTCTTGTTTGTTACTCCTTTCAATACCTACGTACTTTTCAGTATATTAAATAACAAAGGTTAGGGCATGTAAACGATAATCAATTTATAAACATAAAGTGAATATGAGAATAAAGAAAGCATGTTTGTTGTATTGTTGGATCGGCTGTTGGGCTTCTTCATGTAATATGGGTCAGCTGTAGGGTTTCTCTATGCAATGTGGGATCGGCTGTCAGGCTTCTCCATGCAATGTGGGATTGGCTGTCGGGCTTCTCGATGCAATATGGGATAGGTTGTCGGGCTTCTTAATGCAATGTGGAATCGGCTATGGGGCTTCTCGATGTAATGTGGGATCGGCTATTGGGATTTTTGATGTAAAGTGGGATTGGCTATCGGTATTCTTGATGTAATGTATGATCCACTGATGGGCCTCTTGATGCAATGTGGGATCGACTAATGGGCTTCTCGATGCAATATGGGATCAGCTGTCAGACTTCTTAATGGAATATGGAATTAACTATTGGGCTTCTCGATACAATGTAGATCGACTGTTGGGCCTCTCATGATGGTAATCATTTGAGCTGTCGTGGAGTGATTAATGTCATTTTTACCTATTAACCTGCACTCAAAGAAAAATTATGAGTTTCTAAAAAAAGGGAGGTTGATTTGTGCCTTTGCCTTGTCTTCTTCTCGATGTCATCATCCGATGATGAGCCTCATTCGGGTCTTCACTCGGGTAGATAGAAAATAAATGATTTTAAAATCACATTTTCAAATAGTTATCTTTTGAAAGTGATAAGTAAAGCTTGTTAAAAATAAAATAAAATGTTGTTGAATCATTGATTGTGACATGTTTTGAGACAATACAACATCTCATAAGAACTTGCTCTCTTATTAAGAAATTTTTTAGGATTACTCAAAAATTTCTGCCCTAGTAGAGTTGTCTTGTTGCACAGGTCGCAAAAGATTGCTGTAAGAATTTTTTAGGTCATCTTAAAAATTCTGCCCCAGCTTATAGTTATGTCAATGTCATGCTCTCATAGAATTTTTGAGGTCCTCTCAGAAATTTTGTCCTTGTTACAGTACTCATAGAGGGAAAAAGAGAATTTTATTATAATGCGACCAAACTTCATAGGAGCGCCTACGTATTCCTCTCAAATGGAAATCAGGTCAAACATAGTTTCAATTTAGGAACGAATAAGATTTCTAAAGAAAATTAACGAATGTGAGGCATGAGTTTGCAAGGTAGGTGTATGAGAGGTTTTGAAAGATGAGATATGAATAGGTTAAGATATTTGAAAAAAATTCAGAATTAGGAGGAGAATAATTCTCAAATGTCTTTCATTTTACCTGTCACTTTTAACATAACAAGATAAAATGGTTAGCATTGATATACATATAGAACATTACACGATGCATGAAAGCAACCATAATAAATAATAATAATGATAAGAGGAGATAAGAAAGCGTATCTTTTTTATGTTGATCTTGTTGTCCCAGATTTGTGAGATCCTCAAAAATCTGCCTCAGTTTCGTCTTTTAAGGAAAATGACCACATTGAGCCTATACCTGCAAAATCAAGCGGCCTTATTTTAGGGCGGACGAGCTCTATTGTTTATCATATCCTATTTCAGGGTGGATGAACTCAACATATCCTATTTTAGGATGAATTAATCTATCATATCCTATTTTAGGGCGAAAGAACCTGATGTGTTCATAATATCCTATTTAGGGTGGATGAACCCCAAGCATATCCTATTTTAGGATGGATGAAACCGGTATGTCAAGCATGTCCTCTTTTAGGGTGGATGAACCCAACATATCCTTTTTAGGGTAGATGAACCTAATGTCCCTTGTCTGTCTGTAGATTTATGTCATTAAAATTTTTGAGCACCCTCAAAAACTTCTGTCCTAGTTCAAAATATATTTCGCACTTTCTTGTGAATTGAAATGTTGTCTACTGATAAAACTTTTGAGGTAATCTCAAAAAATTTTCCCCAATTTATACTTGTGAAGTCTTATATTCCTACATCACTCAATAAAAATGTTAGTTCAAGAGAAATGATTTTCTTGTATTCAAACATCATGGTTCAACTTCAAATCTGTATTTTGTTATTTAGAGTCATGGAATGGGCTAAAATATCTTATATTTATCAAATAGAATTTGGTCAAAAGCTAAGATGATTTGAATATAAAGGGAAAAAAGGGTTTTATCAGATTGAGATAGAACCTAAGAAGGGTTGTCTACGTATCCAAACAGAAGTCATATTAATCTTAGTTCATGAGTATAAAGAAAGGTAAGCAAACAAGTGAAAATATAGTCGTTGACTTCAAAAAATCCTAGATTTTTTGGCCAACATGGACACCATAGCCGGTGGGACTATCCCACGAAATGACAGTAGCAAGAGTAGTATAGCTGAGACAAGTCATGATTATCAAAAAGTGATCCCAAAGTATGCAAATCTTTTGAAACCTAAAGTTGTTGATAACACTAGCATTAGGGCTCCTCCTAAACCCATTATAATGTTTCATGGGGAGCCTAATATTATGTGAAAATCATTCGAAGTTCAACACCTTGCATGAGAAACTACATTATGCGATCATGGGTAAATTCTCCTATGGTAAACCACATATTGATGTGTTGAGAAAAATTATTCCGAATCAGTGTGGAATCAAGGATTAATGTACTATAGGAGTTATGGATGATAGACATGCGTTAATAAGGTTAGAAAGGTTAGAAAATTATGTTCAATTATTATCAATAGCAACCTTTCACCTTAACTCAATGGATAGAGATTCGCAAATGAGGACTTTGAAATGGAATCCATGGTTTGAGCCTGATGTTGAAACTACAATTATAGTAGCTTGGATTTCTATGTCGAACTTACCCCCGAACTTCTTTGCAAAAAATGCAATATTTTCAATTGTATCAGCAGTAGGTAGGCCATTTACAGTAGACATGGCTATTAAAAATCATACTAGACCTAGTTGCGCAAGATTCAAAGTGGAGGTAGATTTAGTTGCAAATTTACCCCAAAGGATACGAATAAATGAGGAGAATGATATCACTGGGGAAATCAAATCCAAGTATATACAAATTTAGTATTACATGCCAAAGTATTGTAAAGGTTGTTGTTTACAGGGGCATGATGAAGAGAGTTGCAGAAACATTCATCCAGAACTTTATGAAAAAATGAAGAAGGAAAGAAAAGGTATAAAAGAAAATTCAGCAGATAAGGAACATAGTGGACAAGGGAAGCAGCAGCAACATCAAGATAATTCAAGAAGAGGAAACACAAACAACCAACAGTGACTCACAAGGAAGAATAAATATAGGAGAGACGGATATGGACATATTCTTGGGGAGGTGAATATGAACAATAATAAAGAGTTGGAAGTGACCAATTCTTTTAATGCATTAGAGGATAAGAATAATCAAGGAGATGGCAATAGAGCGAAAGCAGGAGCAGATGATAAAGATAAATAAGTAGAAGGAGAGAAACTTATCACAAAAGATTAGGTGAATAAAATTTTTGGAAAAAGTGTAGAAATACAACAAAGAGTACAGGATCCAGATCAGATGAATACAACAACTTAGAAGAATGACAAGGAAGAGGAAATTTAGTGAAGAGAGGTACATCAGAAGGAGAGTGATCAAAAAAGAATAGAAGAACAACAAAGGATTAACAAAGAAGAGCTACAGAAGGATGAAAAAGATAAGCAAATTTAGTTATTTGATGGGGAAGAAAATGAACTGATGGTACTGGAAGGGATTTCTCCCATACTATTAAATCAGATAAGTTGATGAAGAGTTGTAATGATAAGAAGGAAGATCTGGATGGAAGCAATCTGGAGGACAATAAGATCTGGATGGAAGCAATCTGGAGGACAATATCAATCAAGTAGCTAAAGCTGCTGACTTGTCTCTAAAGTAAATTGAGTCATTGAAAGCTAAGCAGGGAAAATCAAAGAAGAAGAATAAGAGTAGTAATGCAAGCTCAGCCACAATTCATACAAGGAGCCATACTTCTAAGATTAAATCATGATGAATGCATTATTATAGAATATAAGGGCAGTTAATACAGAACAGGCCTTTACCATATTAATCACTATACAGAGAAGACAATATTTTTATTTTATAGTCATTATGGAACCTTTTCAAGACAGGCAGCATATAAAGGAATACAGAAGGAGACTGGGTATGGAGCATGTTATGGTGAATGTATCAGGCAAGATATGGGCATTCATGGAATAGAATGTGGAATTTAGCATAGTTAAAGATGATGAACAACAATTATCATTGAAGCTAAAAAATCAACATCTTGATGTTTCTTTGATAGTTACATTAGTATATGTAAAGTGCAGTTCAAGAGAAATACAAGAATTATGAGATTCCTTATTAGACATGGATGATACGTTGCAGCAACTATGGTTAATAGGAGGTGATTTCAATGTCATAAGAAATGAAGAGAGAAAATTGGGGATTTGCCAGTTATACTTAATGAAACAAAAGAATTTAATCAGTGTATAAATTTGTGTAACATGGAAGAACCTCTTTTTAAGGGAAGCAAATATACATGGTGGAATGGGAGAACTGATGAAGAATATATATTTAAAAGGCTAGATAGAGTTTTGTGCAATGATAGGTTTCCGAATATGTTTCAGACTTTAGAAGTGGAGCATTTTCCTAGAAGTAGATTTGATCATTCTCCCCTGCTAATTCATTTTAGAATAGAAAGAGAGCAAGTAATCAGATTATTTAGATTTTTGAATCTGTGGTTGAAAGAAGAATTATGTTTGGAAGTGATGAAGCATAATTGGATAGCAGACATACAAGGGAATCCATTCATAGTGTTTCATCAGAAGCTCAATAATACAAGATCATCTTTGAAAAGGTAGAGTAAAGAAACTTTACGTAATATTTTTTAGGAAATTACAACACTGGAAGATATTATCAAAGTTAAGGAAAAGCAATTTGAGGAGGATCCTAGTGGAATAAATAGGGAAAAATTGAGTAAGGCTCAGGCTGAATTAAACTTGCAGCTAAAAAGGGAAGAAGAGTTCTGGAAGTAGAAGGCAATGTGTGAATGGTTTAAGGATGGAGAAAGGAATACTAAATTCTTTCATTCAATTATTAAAGGAAGAAGGAGCAAACTAAGAATCAGAAGAATGTAGAATGAAGAAGAGGAATGGATGGAAGAAGAACAAGCCATATATGATTCAGCTATGAATTTTTATCAGAATCAGTTTACTAAGCAGGAAGATGCAGAAGATTTTTCAATGTTAAATAAAATACCAAGCTTGGTTATTGTTGAGCAGAATAAGGACATCATGAAAATACCCACTGAAGATGAACTAAAAGAAGCAGTAATAGGGTTGAATAGGAATAGTGCAGGGGAACCTGATGGAATGACTAGAGCCTTTTATCAAGATGCATGGGAAATCATCAAGCAAGACATACATAAAATGGTAATAGCCTTCTATTGTAGATATCGGCTTTCAAGATTCATTACTCATACTAATTTGGTATTATTACCAACAAAATTAGTAGTGAACATATTTTCAGATATGAGGCCTATATCACTTAGTAATTTTGTGAATAAAAATATTCTTAAGGATTATTCAAGAGAGGATTAAGGGATTATTACCTCAATTGATATCACCAGAGCAAGTAGGTTTTGTACAGGGAAGGAGCATTGTTGAGAATGTCTTGGTGGTTCAGGAAATAATTTCAAAAATAAGAAAGAGGGGTAAACCACCTAATATGGTCATGAAATTAGATATGATGAAGGCATATGATAGGGTGGAATGGTTTTTTCTAACCAAGGTTTTGATGAAAATGGGTTTTTCAGAAGTACTTATTGACATGGTGTACAAATTGCTAGAGTAACTGGTATTCAATACTTCTAAATAGGAAACCTAAAGGATTTTTTTAAATCATCAAGAGGTTTAAAGCAAGGTGATCCTTTGTCACCTATTTTGTTCATTATTGCAACTGAAGTTTTGTCTAGGAATCTGAAGAAACTGATGCAGAAAAAGGAGTTTAAGTTGCTTGGTACGCTAAGAAAAAACCCTAAATTAAATCACTTAGTCTTTGCAAGTGATATAATTATATTATGCAAAGATGAAGTGAGAACATTGCAGATGGTGTCTAATACATTGGACAGGTATGAAAAAATATTTGGGAAGAAGATCAACAAAGAAAAGAGTGCCATTTATTTGTACAAAGGGGTTTCAAACGGAGTAAGAGTAATGGCAGAAGTTGCTACAGGTATTTTGAGGAATGAATTTCCTTTCACATACCTAGGTTGTCCCATTTTCTTTATGAGGAATAAAAAGGATTACTATCAATAATTAATGGGTAAAATAGCAAACAAGGTGTAGACATGGAAAGGAAAACTTCTTTCATATGGAGGCAGAGCAATATCAATTAATCATGTGTTACAGATTATTCCTATCCACTATTTGTTAGTAATGAATCCACCTTTAAATGTTTTGAAGTTTATTCAAAAGGTTATAGCTCAATTTTTTTGTAGTAAAATTGGGAAAAAGAGTAGACATTGGGTGAAGTGGCAGGATGTGTGTCTACCACAAGAGGAATGAGGGCTAGGCTTTAGAAGAATATTTGATATTTCTATGGATTTATTCTGTAAATTATGGTGGACTTTCAGGACAACAAGATCCATTTGGAGAGACTACATATTCAATAAATATTGTGAAAAGGAGCATCCAACAATGGTGTAATGGAAAATTGGCTTAGGGGGATCACAAGTGTGGAAAAAGATGTTAAGTCCTAGAGATTTGGTGGAGCATTTGATAGTTTGACAGCTGTGGGAAGGAAATGTTGATTTATAGTTAGATAATTGGACTGGTTATGGAGATTTATACTTTTTAATGAAGGGTAATTGGGAGGAGAATATGCCGTATCAACAAGTAAAGGATATTGTGAATGATGGTGGATGGGATGAACAATTGATATCAAATATGTTCACACCAGAAATGGCTGAGCATACTTTAACTAAAGTAAACCCCCTAATAGGTAATGTTAATGACAGGCCAGTATGGAGCATGGAATCAGAAGAAGTGTTTACAGTTAAGACTATTTTGCAATACATCAGGAATAAGGGTCAACTAAGTAACATTTATAAGTGTATTTGGATAAAAGGTTTACCTTTCAAAATATGATTCTTTATGTGGAGATTATGGAAAAGCAGAATACCAGTGGATGATAATACTAGAAGATGGAGAATGCAGGGTCCATCTAAATATTGGTGTTGTGATGAACCTGCAGTGGAGACACTCGCACGTGTCTTCAAAAGATCATATTATGCTAAAAAGACTAGGTCCTACTTTTCTTTTTTTGCAGGTATATCTATCCAGGATTTTACACTAA
The DNA here is from genome assembly GCF_002878395.1 of Capsicum annuum. Taxonomy (NCBI): domain Eukaryota; kingdom Viridiplantae; phylum Streptophyta; class Magnoliopsida; order Solanales; family Solanaceae; genus Capsicum; species Capsicum annuum. The sequence goes on from NC_061112.1 coordinate 1,247,950, forward strand.
GGGGTACTATTCTTAAATGGTAGGAAGCTGAGGAGAAGATGAGAGATCAACCATATGTCTATGTTTTATCCAGCATCATTCTATGGGAGCTATGGAGGAGAAGAAACAAAAAGAAGCATGACAACAAGAACACCACAGGATTGAGGCTCATTTATAACATAACAAGGAATTTGAGGTTGCTATTAATGGTCAGAAAACTAGCAAGAGTGTTTCCTACTGAATGGCCACAAATTTTACAAGAGTTGGCTATGTTTAAAAGTAAGAACAAGGCTATTAAAGTGATGTAGGAGATGCCAGTAGATGGATGGGTAAAATATAATACAGATGGAGCAGTTAGAGGGGAAGAAGGTGAAAGCTCATATACTTTTTGTTCAAGGGATGGGAATGGAGATCTAATATATTCTCAAGAAGAACCATTACAATATGCAGACAGTATGCAAGTAGAGGCAAATGCTATTTTATATAAAGTCAAGCATTGTAAGTAAACACACTTTGACAAGGTAATCATTTAGATAGATTCTCTCATTATGCAGAAGATATTAATAGGAATATGGAAGTTCCTATAGAAATTGCAAACATAGTCAAGGAAATAGAGAAACATATGAACGATAAAAAAGTCATATATCAACACATTTACAAGGAAGGAAATCAATTAGTTGATTATCTTGCTAATCTATCCATAGACATAGGAGCAATCAATGTTACCAGCTTTCAGCAACTATACCACATAGGAAAAGCCATACTGTTCAGTGATAAATGGCAGTGCCCTTACTTGAGAATTACACCATTAAGAGGATAGAGGGCAAAGGGAGGACACCATTAAGAGGATAGAGGGCAAAGGGAGGCTTAGACTGTTTAGTTTACATGCAACATATGTACAAGACACAAAAACAACAAAAAAAGAGCATGTTATAGCTAGCCTAGTCTACTACAACCAACAAAATGGATTCCCAACATCATGGTAGGGTCTATTGGTCAATTTGAGATTCTTAAAACTGGGTGTGAAGCAGCTACTAGAATCTTCGTAGGTCCAAGCATCCCTTATCTTCATTCCTTCCATATCTAAGCAAAACAGGAAGAAAAGACTAAGGTACAGCAGCAACAGGGTCAAAAGGAGATCACAAAGGCAAATGAAGAACAATATACCTGGAGGTAGCAGCTTATCACGGTTGACTAGATCTCTCAGAGCTGATCAAAAATCTTTTCAAGGTCTCATACACTGGAGAACTCAGCTATAGAAGATCCAGCATCAATATCCAAGTGACAAGAAGTAGATAAAACAACATAAAAGATGATATACTTACTTTTTTAAGCTGAAAGACCAAGAGATTCTCGAAGAAGGAGGCACCAGGTTGATTATCCATAGTAGCAGTTGAAGTAAGCTACAGTTGAAGAAGGGGAGCACCATCTTGAAAGGAGGCACAAATGAGAAAGAGATTAGGAAACTTGTTTGTTATGGAAACCCTACTGATTATATTTGTTTTAAATGAATCCAGTTGGATCGGGTCAACCAAATAGGCATAGGATGTTATTTCGTAAAATGGGTTGGTCCATTGTTGTTAGATGATTATTAATAAAATATCAAAATAAACCAAAAAAATAAAGAAAGGTAGATAAAATGAAAAAAAGTTTAGCCATAAGGCAGATAAATATAAAATGATGGCATCTCTCATTTTCAAGAGTGGTGCATGCTAAAAAAAACTATTGAGAGGATGTGTGGGTAAGGCGAGAATAAGGAGATACAGTTCAAGCAATGTTTTGTCTTGGGTAAGAAGAAAGAGGGATGAAATTTTTCTAGATATTGAACATATTTGTCATAGTGCAAATTTTTAATCGAGTCAATGTTCAAATGCTAGACAACCTTTCAATAAAAATAGTAGACCAAACAAAACAAGAGTCAGTGTACCAATAAGAAAAGAGATGCTATAACAATATGAGTCATATCTCCAAAGAAGACTTTATGATGAATGGGTGGGCTAGAACTTAAGTTTGAGAAGTGAATCAATATCAAAAGATAGAATATAAGCTATAAACAAGATCTAGATACTAAGTTCGTACTTAAAGTCGACGGGGTGAATAGGTAAATTATGATAGGTATTAAAAAGGTGAAGAATATTTAAAGAAATTTTTATTTTGAAAATCGGGAGGTTGAAGAATTAAAAAAAAAGTAGTTCAACTGAGACAATTGAGAATTTAAAGGACTGGAAAAAATTACTTGAATAATTCAAAGAAGTTCTAGTTTTTACCCTTATGACATTATGCAAAGGCGAAAGAAATAGAGAATATGATTTGGTAGAAAGATATTTTAAATGATAAAGATTGTTTCACATTTTCAAATGCTAGGACATTTTGTAAAAGAAAGGGGAAAAGAAGACCAAATCCTTATAAAGGATTGCCTACGTATCTTATTAGAACAAGACTCAGGTCAGACGTAGTTCAAAATTTGAGACTTATAAAATTTCGAATAGCAAGTGAAGATGAATTGTAAGCGAAATAATCAAAGAGGATTGTCAAATGAATGCCAGAATAAATTAAAATAATAAATATAACATATGCATATAAGTCATGAAGACACTCTGTATATATTGGGATACATATTCCTTAGTAAAGAAATATACAATTAAGCTCTAGAGAATAAGAGTGGTTGCATGACACGGTCCCTCAAGAGGACAACTTGAGTGAGAATGGAAAAACTTGTGACTGTAGATGCACCGTTGATCGATCGATCTACAATATATTTCTCGAAGGATGTTTTAGGAAAAAACGTCGGAGACAAAAAAATATACATAAAGGGACAAGGGAAAGGGTTAACATATAGTAAAATAAATCATGATACTAAAAACAAACAATATTACACGAATATCAAAATAAGATTAAGATAAATAGAGAGAATCTAGCATAAAACACAAATTCCTAATGGTTAGAACCTAAGTATCCCCAGTAGAGTCGTCATTATGTCGCGCTCCATTTTTTTTCGCAAAAAGCCGGATTCGACATTACAACTCTTTTTTTAAATATTTACTGAGTGAAGATTCATCACCTAATGAATTAAGATGAGTTAGGGCACGATTATAGGCTAATTAAGAATTGTTTAATTAGCCTACGTCACCAAAACTTCGGGTAAGGTTTCAAATTACCTCAAAAGAAAGGTGTTAGGCACCTTTCGAGGTCCATAAATGTGGTTTTCGATCGAATTTGCATTTTACGTGGGAATTCTACGTTGTAAACAAAGGTCAATTATTTTTATTAACTTAATAATAACTAGGTGATGAAAATAATAAATAAAATTTTCAACTAGTGTACATATCATACAAAGAATAAAAAAATACAAGAGATACGAGACTGAACTTTTGTGACATGCAAATAATAAATGAAAATACCATAACTCTTGTAATCTTCATCTTCCTTAGATTACGGATTCCTTTGCTTTTCACGTGAAGACAAAATTGAAGGATGATAAACTATAAATTGAACTTAAGTCGAAGTAATGATAGACTACAAATGATGCAAAACTTGTTAGTAATATGTGTGTCACCTAAATTTTGATGACAAATTTATGTAAGAGATTAATAAAAGTAAATAAGTAACGCAATAATACATACGTAACGTAAAAAAATAAAAGAGAATGTGAGTGAGATCAGGGCATGACAAGGTTGAAACGCGCCCAATATGATGTTACTCTCTCTATTCCAATTTTTATATCGACTCTCTTAAATATCTTAAGGTAAGACGAAAAAAATTCTTAAAGAAGTGTATTTAGGAGTACTAAATAAAATCTTTTATTAGAAGCCATGTGAAGCAAAAATACGTAGACATAATATATAAATTATATCAAAGTGTATTGCTATAGTATAGTAGTCAAGGTTTTCAAATCTTTGAGACATTTAAAATAGTAACATATGAAATAAGAAAAGAAGGGAGTAACGAGGTGTTTTATTTTTAATAAAGCTAAGTATACACTTCATACAATAAGTTAGCTATAGTCTGTCTTTGTCATTATATCCCAAACGTACCTTACCTTCGATGGGGCACCGACTCCACTTGAGCTCTGCCTCGTGCTTTGACCCCTACATCGATCGTGGTTGAATTCCAAGTGACGTCATTCAATTGTAGTGTACACGTACAAAATATTCATAGGGGTGAGAGTATGGTTGTTCTTAACTCTTAACTAATTAAAAGAAAAAGTGAAAAATTATAAAGTCTCTTAATTAAAGTAAGCACGTAAAAAAAAAGTTTCACCTTTCGTTATTTGAAAATGGGTATTGAAATAAATTCAAAATATGTCTCGCTCTTCTCACGATTAAATGGAGTAAAGAGAAATCAAGGAGCATAACCCCACAAAATATACACGAACAAAGAACACTCGTCAAGCGAGATTAAAAAAAATTAAGACCAAACAAAGTAAACATGATAATAAGAGAATAACATTTACGTGGAACCATCAAATATAACTTCATTTCAATATAATATAATTAAGAATGCCTAAACATTTCACATAAAATAGAAAAATTATTCTTGAGCAATTAACAGGTTTTTAGGATTTTAGAGTTTAAAAAAAAAAAAAAAAAAAAGACCCCTATATTGACCAAACTAAAACTAAGCTACAATGAAATAGGATCCAACCCTCTTTTCAAAATTTACATTCAAATTTTTAAACTATTAGAATACATCACATTGTACTAACACATAAGAAGCATAATGACCAAGAAATGCAGCACGTTAGGGAGTAAAGCTTTCAGCTCATCCACAATAAATATAAGACAAACAAATTCAATACACAATAACACAGTTGATATCACCTAATATTCGACCTACAACTAAGAATATGAAAAAGTTAAGGCAATCAACTCTATTTCATTCGACCAAGGTATACAAAATCAAATTATAATGTACCGTAATTAAACTTTAAAGGGGAAAGGCAGAATGATATTTCTTAATTTTATAAAGAAGTGTTTCTCTAGAGGAGTATTAAAGAGATTAAAACCTATTGAAAATAGAAAACAGTGACCAAGACTGACATCAAAACCCTCAATGGTGAACTCAAAACAATCTTGTTGGAAATTAGAAAACATTAAACTAACGTATGAACTTTCGAGAGAATGGACATGATGGTGCTAAGCGGTGGAGGAACAGTGGTGATAAAAAGAGGTTACTTCACGGTTGTGCGGTGATATTAGGTAGAGATGGAGTGGAACAGTGGTGGTTCCCTCCAAAAGACAATAGAATTTGCATGGTATTTTAGTTTTGGAGCCACTCTTTTTGTGATCAATGGCTATGGTTGTAGAGGGTGAACCTGAGAGAGAGATGTGCTCCCAGAGTTGAGAGGTAAGGGTGTCTTTGGCGCCTTCTGTGTGTGCTCTTCTATGAGTTTTAGAGAGGTAGGTGTATATTTGATGCCTTCTGTGTGAGATCTTCTCTGAGTTCCTCCGTCTCTCCTAATGAAAAACAGTACTAGTATTTGTAAGGGAGAAGAAAACGGATGCTGAAGAAAAAGGAATGAAAGGGAATTTGAAAAAAAATTTCTTACTAAAAATAAGGTGAAAAGAATATAAGGAAATATGCTTGTGAGTTTAAAGAAAATATTTTTTTGTGGGAATGATTTGACAAAAAAATATATCCTTTCATGTAAAGTCAAGATTTTGTAAAAATTTATAAATATAGAAAGATTTGATCATGTTTGAAAATTTGAAATTTAAATTTTGAGCTAGGACTCGAAAAATTTCTTTCATAAATAATACATAAAATGAATAACTACTAAATTAATAAGTGAATAAAAATAATAATAAGTTATTAAATCAATCTTTATATTTTGTAGTAAAAACAAATCACAATAAAGGAACAACAATTCTAAAAATATTTCTTCAAAAACTTATAAACTAAAAAAATGAAAAGAATAATTAATTAAAAAATTTTCAAGTCAAGAATATTATATTATAATAACAACAACAACAACATTTGTGAATTATGAAAATTTGCATAAATAATTTAGTAAATATTAATAAAATTATGTAAAAATAATATGTTTAAAATAGTTCAAAAAATATAGATATATCAAATTAAACGATAAGACAAATTGTATACATCAAAACCATGAATGCAACACGTATATTCATTTGATACCAAAATAATACGTAAATAAATATTAACATTAAATTTATTAAAATAGCAGCCTAGGAGGTATATTGGGCGGTCCAAATTGGGTGTCAACCGCACCTACTGTTAGAAGAAATTTGATTTCAGGTTCTAAAGCTTTGAGATATGGTTGTCTTAATTTTTCTGATAACTATTGTGTTATTAGATATAATAAATATTTTTATCTCTGTTGGTACTTTGATTGATGGTATTTTTATTATTAATGTCTTTCCTGGACCGCAACAAACCATTGAGTTGAATAATGTTAACATTTCAACTAAAAGACAATGTTTTTGAATTTAATTAGACTTATTTATGACATTTGTGTCTATGTCACATAAATCTAGACGAAATTTCGAGGATGATTCGGAATGGACCTTTAGGTTCATTAAAAGTGGAGGCACTACCAACATATGAATCCTGTTTAGAAGGAAATATGACTACGAGATCTTTTTTCCTCAAAGAAAAATAGAGCAAATGATAAATTAGAGTTAATTCATTATGATTTGTGTGGCCCAATGAACGTTCAAGCTAAAGGTGGTTATGAGTATTTTGAAACTTTCATTGATGATTACTCAACATATGAATATCTTTATTTGTTGCACCGTAAGTCTGAATGATTTGAGAAATTCAAAGAATTTAAGACAGAAATGGAGAAACGACATGAGAAATGTATCAAGTCTCTACGATCTGATCATGGTGGTGAATACCTCTCCCATGAGTTCATTAGTTACTTATCAGAGCAAGGAATTAAAGCTCAATGTGTGCACCTAGAACTCCACAACAAAATGGACGATAATGAAAATCAAACTCAAACTCCATATGTCAGAGTTAACATACTATAGCATTTTAGCAATGGAGATATGTTAATAGACATACAGTTCTACAAGTACAAGTTCCTAAAAATTCATTGCATCAAAATTGTGAAGGCGTACAAAAGAAAGAAGTCATTGATGTACCAACATCGCAAAGTGATAAGGATAACATAGAGACTCAAAATATAGCAAATAATGTGGTTCAACCACAAGATCATAATAGTGCAGTTACCTCTATACCGAACCTTACAACTGCAGTGCCTCATCGTAGTGGGAGAGATAGAAGAAAATCATCTCGATATGTACTCTTGGGAGAGTCTTTTGACAGAATTCCTGAAGAGTTGAATATCGAGCCCATGAATTACGATGAAACACTATAGCATAAATATGTAGACAAATGGATTATTGCTATTAAATCAGAAATGGAGTCCATGTACTCTAATAAAGTCTGGGATCTTGTAGAACCACCTGTAGATGGAGTCAAACCCATTAGATGCATGTGGATTTATAAAAAAAAAATGAGTAGATGAAAAAATGCAAACTTACAAAGCTAGACTTGTTGCAAAAGGGTTTACTCAAAAAGAAGAGATCAATTATAAGCAAAATCTTTTTGCCAGTAGCCATGCTTAAGTCTATTAGAATTTTCTTATCCATTATTTCTCATTATGACTATTAGATTTGAAAAATGAATGTCAAAACAACTTTTCTTAATGGAGGTCTTGATGAGACCGTTTTCATACAATAGTCAGATAATTTCATTGAAAAGGAAAAATAATACATGTTGTGCAAGCTTAAGAGATCTATTTATGGATTAAAGCAAGCTTCTAAGGCCTGAAACACATGTTTTGACAATGTGGTTAAGACTTTTAGTTTTGAATAGTGTCTTGATGAGTCTTGCGTGTACAAAAAGTGATATTTCTAGTGTTGTATGTAGAAGATATCTTGCTCATAGGAAATAATGTGGGCGTGTTGAATTCAGTTAAGTAATATTTATCCAGTAATTTTGATATGAAAGATTTGGGAGAAGTTCACATCCTTGGGATCAAGATTCTACTAATCGCAGGAAAAGGATGCTAGGCTTATCTCAATCTCCTTATATTGATACAATTCTTGTTAGGTTCATCATGCAGGATTTCAAGAAAAAATTCTTCCTTTTAGATATCAAATTTCCCTTTCTAAGGATCAATGTCCTAAGATAGATGAGGAGATAGAAACATGAAGGTGATTCCTTATGCATCAGCTGTGGGAAGCCTCATGTATGCAATGCTGTGCACTAAACTTGATACTTTTTTATTGTAGGCATGGTTAATAGATTTCAGCCTAACCTGGAAGAGAACACTGGATATCAGTTAAGCCTATAATCAAGTACCTAAAAAGAACTAAGGATTAGATGCTAGTTTACCATTCAAATGAGTTGGTGCCTATAGGATACACAGACTCAGATTTTCAGTCTGATAAGGACTTTAGAAAGTCGACCTCTGTAAATGTGTTTACTTTGGGAGGTATAGTCGTTGTTTGGAGGAGCATCAAGCAAACTTGTGTTTCTAATTCCATCATGAAAGACGAATATGTAGCAGCCTCTGAGGAAGCTAAGGAGGCAGTATGGCTCAGAAACTTTCTCAAAGACTTGGCGATTGTTCCTGTGATAAAAGCACCACTTATAATTTATCGTGACAATAGCGGTGCAGTTACAAATTCAAAGGAACCACAGAGCCATAAGAAGGCAAAACACATTGACCGTAAATATCATTTGATTTGAGATATAGTGCAAAGAAGAGATGTGGTGGTTGCAAAAATTACATCAGAAAATAACTTGATAGACCCTTTTACAAAAGTTTTATCGCGAAAGCCTTTTGAAAGGCATGTAAAAGGATTGAGTGTTAAGACTTGTGGGTGCATGGTTATGAGTCTTAAGTGGGAGATTGTTAGGATATACTATAAATCATGCAAATTTGATGTAGTATGATTTATTGAATGATTATTTATTTATTTATTTATTCAATTTAATAAATTGTTACATTAAATATATCACTGTCATATATGTGTTCTCAATTTATATAGTATATAATTTGGTGTATAGAGTTTAAGCTTATACATAAAAGATTAAATCATCGATTCTTATAAGTTAAAGTTATAGTTCACAATTGTAGATGAAAATTTGGACAAACTATCAAAAAGATTGCAGCACGAGATTAAATGTAATTTATCTTAATTACGGAAATGGTATGGTTCTAATGTCTCGTGCTAATGCATTTTGTATATATTGAACAAGACCGAGTAGAGATAGTTGTTTTGGACTGACTAATAAAAACATATTCTCTAAACTGTTAAATGGACTTATATTCTCGATCCTAATATAATTATTATGATCTGTATCTATTATTTAGCGTTTTATTTATTTAAAGGTGAGATTTTGAGATAGTTCACTATTCTTGGTAGATCGGATGATAATAATAGATATTGATGAAATAATAAGTTAGTTGATGGTATCCATGTCTTTGTATAGAGATTGATAATACGACTTTTAAAAGAAGCTTACAAGTTTTTATGTATAAACCCGGCTAGTGGATTTATGAATTCGACCTATGTGATAAGTTAACCATTGCTCTAAAAAATTATTGATTAGTATATATAATCTTGACATGGGGAACTATATAAGTGTTTAATGAAAAATTATGAATAAAAATAGAGAAGTACAATTACAAATTTTTAGTGAAATAATTTGTAATTTATTATGGATAAGAATAATTTAAATTGATATTTTGAATTATTTCCATAATAGGGAGCCTCGATATTTAATTATATGATCCCTACAGTGTCCATATTATACTAGAACTTGTAAATCTATTTTCTATGGAAAAAGGAAAAGTCACCACCTGACCTGTTCACGTAGAAATAGGGGTATGTTTTTTTTCTCTCCTTGAATTGCGAAAGCATATCTATAAATAGAATTTCCTAGCCAAGAAATTCAAAAGAACAAGAAGAAGAATGGGGTATTTTATTAAGTACTTGCCCCACCCAACTGGCTGAAATGCGTACAAACATATTTTATTTTTTTATTTTTTTTAAAAAGAAGAGGAAAATGTTCTATTGATAACCTTTGCATTCTTAGACATAGGACCTATTTAAAGTCTTCATTAGAACCATATTTCTACGTTAGTCTACAATGGCTCTCTGTACGCTACTCTTCTTTTCTTCCTTATCTTCTTCTTCTCGTCCTCCTTTCTCATAAGGATAGCTCAATTTCTCACCACCACCACGACAAACTCAAATCTATCTATTTCACTGTCTTCAACACGAAACCGTTAATAAACAGCATATCTTATAGGGAATGGTGTTGCAGAACAGGCAATAAGCCAAACCATCACCCTTTTGGCACCTTATGTGTGTTCCAAGATCCCTCAACTCTAAAAGCCAACTCAAACTCAAAGATAGTTGGAACACTGATAACACCTTTGTTGAACAGACTGCAGAGCATATCTATTGCTAGGATCTCTTTGAAGATGAAGCATTACAAAGGCTCAATATCAGTTGTGGAAGGCACAGGCAATACAAATCCAACCATCCTGTTATCTGAGGCACTCGTGATTTTCTGTATGTTCAAGGTGATAAATTGCTGATCGTTTAACAAATGGATTGCTGAAAGCTTAATCGTGTAACTGAAGTATTACACACAACTATCTAACAAGACAAGTGATTTAAATCTTTTACCACCATATGTCCTGGTATGTTAAAGAATTTGTCTCATTTCTGCTTCAATCAGAACTATTCTCCTTTTATGTTAATAATACTCTATCATCAGATACAGAAGTTCTCCATCAATTAGTTTATTGTATAAGAACTCCTTACATTTGGTTATATGCAACCAAGACAAAGAACTAATATTTAGGTCCACAAAACATCAATCGGAAAACTGCTACCTCATTTAGGCCCTCCCATCCCACTCTTCATAGAACTCCTTCAGAAAATCCTCCATAAATTTGTGCCTTTTCTCAGCCCTTTCTTTACCAGCCTGTAATGAAGAGATGATTCATATGTAAATTCTTCTTGCACAATTTCTAAAATTCTGAAGAGGTAAAACAAAATATACAGAAACAAAGGATAAGTTGACCTTTGTCTTCATCAAGTCCTTCAATTTGAGAAGCTTCTCATGAAAATGATTCACAGTAGTCTGCTCTTCTTTGTTCATGTAATTTTCCTTAGACAGATCTGATCGAGGTTGAATTCTTGGGTCATGGAGAACTCTATGCCTGCTTCCACCAAATGTAAAGCAACGCGCGATTCCTGAAACATTAATTACTATATGATATCCAAATTAAGAAACAACAAAACCTTTTCTAAAATAGGAATATAACCAAGCAGTCTGTAATCAGAAAAAATCTGAAGTAGCATAATTTCATATCTCCAGCAGCATCTACCACAGAGAAAGAGAGGAGACATAACATATACAGGTGACCAAGAGGTAACTAAATTGAATCAATGACCTATTGCACCAATCGCATCAAGTCGATCAGCATCTTGCACCACCCCAAACTCTATTGAATAATTCCTGTTGGCAACCTCTCCAACTTCTTCCTTGAAACCTATATCCAGGGGAACATTGCATTTTACCAATATATTCAGATCATCAGAAAAGGATAACAATCAACTTGTGTCTAACTCTTCCAGAGAAAACGAAGCCCAAGGAACATGACATATTATAGTGCAAAAATTAAAGTGAAACACAACCACTAATCACTCCAAAGGAACTGAGAAAAGCGTGAAAACACAGAGAAAGTTTTACATGACGTAACACTATTTCAGCCAAGGAGACTACATACACATTATGAAAGTTAATTATTTTAACAAAACTACATTATCCACACATGAAAAAATTATCGAACGAAAATATTGTCATGACTCATGAACACAAAACCATTTGGAAAATCTTTTGATCTGGCAATACAGTAACATTATGGTCACAGTTTTATTTACAGTAATTAGACAGGCAAAACATAATATGACAAATATGTTTAAGTTCATGGCAGATATGTACAGACAAATTAGAAAATTTCAAAGGCCGGAGTTATATAAAGTTCAAGGTATCATTTACCACAGAGAGTCATCCTATTTGCCTTACAGTTTGCTAATTCATTTTCAAAGTGATACAAATTATAAAAATATCCAGTAGTCAGTTTATATTTTCTGCTTTATAATATAGTTTTGCTTTATTTTACAAGAGTGCGGCAGTGTGCTAACAAATATAATTTTAAAAAGATGGAAGAACAACAAAGCAAATTCACATCTACGTCAAACTGATAACGTAACTACAATAGACAATCAACTGCATCCACAAACTTACCCATCCCCTTAATTATATCCAATATCTTTATCTTCATCTCATCCTGCACGCCTTGACCCTGAAGAAATTCCTCAACAATCCTTGCCTCAGAGGGATCCCTAGAAGCCAAGAGAGCATTAAAAATGAAAAAAAATGGAAGCATCCAAGGTTGTGGAAAGCATTAGAAATGAAAAAAATGGAAGCATCCAAGGGTGTGGACTAGTTGTCAATGACGTGGGTCAAGAACCATGAGGTCTCTCAAATCCTAGTAGGGAAAAAACACTAGGTAATTTCTTCCCACTTGTTCAAGCTTTGGTGGACAGAGTTACCCGATATCTGAGCTGGCGGGAGGTGCCAGGTACCCCATGGAATTAGTCGAGGTGCCCACAAGTTTGCTGAGCCCTTCCTTTACTTTAGATACTTGCACCATGATTATCAGAACAAATGAAATGGAAAAACTGAGAAAGTTGATGCTGGAGTGACAATACTAGGGAAAAGATGAAAAAAACCAGCAATTACGCAATGTATAGGGATGGACCACCGAAAAATTTCAACAAAGAGAAACCCACGATCAGAAAGAGCTACCAATCAAATGACTGGAAGAGCATACCAAAGATGATAAAAACAGCGTTACTGTCTTTTCAGCTTGCTTATTTCAATTCCTGTAACTTGTGTTTACTTTTTAAAGACATATATAGTTGGAATTTTCCGCAAGCATTCAAATCTCTGTATTGGCGCCCTCCCCCCGAAGAGCACCATGTTTAATTTCCTGTGATCATTTTTCTCATTAATACACCAAAGCTTTCATTCAATTCTCTTGTACATCTGTGATCTTGACATTGGCTTTATAGCACTGCACTGACAATCTAGTCTAGCTCACTGAGCTGGCTTTAGGTTGGCAGAAAGTAATAACACGGAGGTCGGTTGCTTTGCCGTACATTACCCTTCCAAGACACTTCAAGAAGGTGCCACACAATAGCATGGATGACATTGACATCCATACAGAAAATTATCACCTTTTGAGGGAATTTTATACAACAAAACGATGAGAATGTAGGCTACAGAGAAATCCTTCTTAATGAAATATGATAGAATCTAACCTTACGTACTTGTAGTCACCTGCATTCAGAAAGCCAAAGAGAATCTGATAAAGTTACACAACATATAAGAGGATTAATGAAAAAACTTGACTATAAGCAGAGAGATGCCAGCTCGCTCACACCATCACAATTGCTTATAATATTTCCTTTCATTTCTCTTGTAATATACAGTCATCAAATAGATCTCACCCCATACCATCCCTCACCGCAAGCAGCACACTAGGACTCTCATAATATAGATTCTAAAAGATTATTCCCACATATATCGTATCATTACCAAAAAATGCACTGTGCAAAGTATGACCAAATGCATTCTCACAGTATGTAACTCAGTGGCTCCAAATTAAAGCGGTAATATATCAAAATAATAGTGAAAGAGTCATCACCTATGTCATGTAGAAGAGCAGCCAGTTCCACCTGAAATTATAGCAGAAATTTTTTTTAACTTCTGTAAATGCCTAAAAGAAGAAAAAGAAAAAAGAGAATAGAGCACATATACACACTCCTCAAGCATAACTTGGATTACATTTTTCTCATAGTAATAAACACTTCCACTACATATATGAAAGGTAGATGCACTTGGATCCTTAGTTATTAGTGCTATGTTCTGAAGATGAAATTGCTAGCTGGGGATAATGATAGTGATTACACTCTGTCCCATCTTCCCAACCAGAACGAACATAAGCCGGAACGTTGTTGTCATGGAATATTAGCAACTTTTGTTATTTGAATGAAGGGATGCATATACCCCTCAAAATTTAAGTCAAGCACTGAATCATGGAGAGGGTTAACTCAAGGCATCAATACAATTATTGTTTAACTTTAAGCAAACTACTTCCCGCATGGGTTTATGTATCCCATTAGGCAAACTAATCTTGGAAACATTCTAGTTATTACAAGCAGTATGTATGGTTAAGAATGCCCAAAATTGTCGACCAGCAACTCGCATGCCTAGAAGAAGAAAAAATGATCACTACGGGATCTTGTACTCACTAACCTCATCAAATCTTTAACAAAAAACAAACAACTTCACTAATATGGCAAAAAGTTGAGCTTTTCAATACGATACTAGAGTACATATTACATTATTAGCAGATTGCACGACATCAGGAAAAGAAAAGTGAGTAGTAATTGGGGAAAGCATACAATTAGCATGGAATGGGGAGAAGAAGAAAGGCCTTGTTGATGAGCAAGTGAAAGGGCAAGGTCTCTAACTCGGAAGGCATGGGCTGCATCATGTGAAGCATCGTTCCCTCTCATTCTTCTCTCTACCAATTCCTCTGCCTTGCTGATTATCTCCATCTTCCCCAAAACCTTCACAAACTGGAACTCCACAGACCATTTAACTGAAAAAAAACCCTTACCTTATGGAAAAGTCAAAAATGGACTACCAACTTTTCCCTCACTTTCATTTGCTTGGCGCTTACTACTTGCGTACTAAGGACACTTTATAGCTCGTTATAGGATTACAGTGCTTATTTGACAATTACTTTTTAAAAATAGTTTTTCAAAAAAGAAAAAAAAAATTAAAAGTAATTTATATTTAATAAATTTATTAAAAATTACTTTTAATAAATAGATTATTTTTGGATAATTTTTTTAAGAAGTATCTTTTTAAGATAAAAATTAATTTATATAAAAATTTTATTTTAAATATTTATTAAAATATTTTTAATTAAATTTTTTTTATATAATTAAAAAGTACGTATTCTAAAATTTTCAATCAATACATATATACATAAATTTATTAATAATATTAAATAATTATATATTGCTTAAATAATTTAGATATGTAATTAATAACATCAAACAAAAATAATAAGTAATCATCATACTTATATATGTACAATACATGCTAACAAATATATTATTTTTCATGAATTAGTTATTTAAAATTAAATATTCAAAATTACTTTTTACAAATACTGTCAAAATGTCATTTAATCTTGTAACATAATTTATTTATCATTTGTTATCATTAATAATAAAAAATAAAAAGCTATATATTTTTCGATCATCATCATCAATTATATTTTCAAATTTATTTAAACCAAATGAGTAAAAATAAAATAATAAAAGTATGTAAATCATAAAATAAAATAAAGAATTATGATGTAAATATGAAGTATGCTAAAATAATTATATCCTTGGATTTGTCTTATTTTTAATATCTTA